>NW_027643345.1:0-60000 GCF_032717465.1 Coenobita brevimanus | reverse complement strand
TGATGATGATGATGATGATGATGATGATGATGATGATGATGATGATGATGATGATGATGTCCCAATCAGTTGGAGCTCCATCAACCAATTCCCCACCAGGCGTTTGTCTGATTGCACATTTATCACCCAGAGTACTTTTCTTTCCTTTACGGGTGGCTTTACATTGAGTGACAAGCCAAATGGTTTCCTGTAAGCCAAGAAACCATTTGCAACGCTGGGTGGTAACCATATAATGGTATAGGATACATTTACCTATGGTACTTTATGGAAACACACAGAGTATTCGGTACACAACATGACAACTTCGTAATACTTAGGTGTAGAGGACAATGTGCATTAAGTACTGATGATGATGATGATAATGATGATGATGATGATGATGATGATGATGATGATGATGATGATGATGATGATGATGATGATGATGATGATGATGATGATGATGTCCCAATCAGTCGGAGCTCCTTCAACCAATTGCCCACCAGGCGTTTACGGGTGGCTGTGCATTGAGTGACAAGCCAAATGCTTTCCTGTAAGCCAAGAAACCATTTGCAACGCTGGGTGGTAACCATATAATGGTATAGGATACATTTACCTAAGGTACTTTATGGAAACACACAGAGTATTCGGTACACAATATAACCACTTCCTAATACTTAGGTGTAGAGGACAATGTGCATCAAGTACTTTATTTATGCACAAATGATAGTTAAATGTTCTCTACATACAAATGGTAATTTTCGAGCAATAATCCTCATTCATCAACAACATGTGCAGTGGGAAAGACTGCGGTGTAACATAGACGCAAACAGCATGCCCAATACCCAGGCATGATGCAAGGATATACATCAATTTCATCTGCAGCTTTACTATGACAATATAATCTAGTATTGTGAAAAATGTTGAATAGTTCTGGTAAACAAATCGGGGCCCTCTTTCTGGGCACCAAAATGTGAGAAATGTTTAATGTATCCAAGTCGGTATCCCTGCCGGGACACCGCTATGCATGAATTTTCTCGGTACACAACTCGTAGGTCGTTACTCTTCCCTAAAGTTGTTTAAGTAAATGAAACAAGTCTCAGAGTTCGGTGATACGTAAGTTAAATTTAACTCACCTACAATACTATTCTTCTATCTTATCTCTTCGCTAATCCCCCTTTGAATTAGCCAATTCGTTAAGGTTACTTAGCTATATGAAGAGGGAGTGACCGTTAACCGATGACGATGAGGCTGCCTGGTATACTTGCTTGGGGAAGCAAGCGTCCTTATTGTGTGTATGTACAACCTTGCTAACTCCATGAGAGCTAGGAGCAGAGTGCGTGAACGCGGCAAGCCTCAACACCTCATCGCATTGTGGGTTGCCAACTCTTATTTAATTACAGTACTAAATACAGTTAAATTACATCATGATATGTACAGGGCAAATCTAACATATTAATCTTAGTTCCACTTAAACTAAAGTTAGACCAAATATTCCCTTTAACTATGTAAATATCTTAATTCCACATCTGCCTTAACAGGGGAATCTTTCCCTGCTTGCCACGTCACCTATCGCGCAGACGCAGCTTAGGTCAGTGGAAAATACCACATAATTACATGTATTTACAATGCATAGTTGTCCACGGGGGTTAAATGCAGTAGCATTTAATTTATCAATAACAAGAATTATTAAAGAACGTCGTTTCTGGGTTATTAAAACCGCTTGAATAATTAACAACAGTCTCTACGTCCTCTGCCTTTAACCAGGGATAACTATGATAAATTTAGAGAGCGCAACTGCTCTGGGGGAAAATATTTCCCACAGTTTTGGGGCCGGCGGAAAATGATACGTTGTATCATGTAATATGACCCTTAGCCAAGAGTTCCCTCCATAATTCTCGTGAACCCTGTGCTGCGGCCCTACTAGGTCGTGCCTCTTGACCCGTTTGATCTTCACCATTCTCTGAATCCGGAGTGGCTGCTAACTCAAGGGGTACCAGTTTATCAATAGTTTTTATACTGGTATGTCCCCTGCATTTTATTTTTACGAGTCTCAGCACCCCTTCAGAATCTGGGTGTGTGGAGATCACTTTAGCTAATGGCCACTGGGATCTTGGCTGTTCAGTCTTCACTAAGACCACATCTCCTATGTTAATAACTGATTTGTTGCTGGCAGCTTGAGCTCCATAAAACCTCTCGTGTAGGCTCAAAAGATACTCTTCGCTCCAATGTCTATTCCATGTATCCAGCACCCTTTTCAGACGTTGATATCCCTCCCGAAGGTGTTGTCCTAAATCATTATTTTCTATGTTAGGATCATCAACTTCTTCCTGGATATCCACACAAGGCATCGGATGGAGCTTCCTGCCATATAACATGTCAGCCGGTGTTAAGGCCTCTAGCGAGTCGCTAGTGTCATCTTGATAAGTCAGAGGTCTATTATTAACCCTGGTTTCAATTTCAGTTATTACTGTTCTTAAATCTTCTCTCATGATCTTAGTTCTATGTAATGTTTTCCTCAGGCAGTTCTTGACAATACCAATCATTCTTTCGGTAAATCCATTTTGCCATGGAGCTCTTGGAGCTGTGAACTGCCAAATACAATTTCGGATTCCCAGTGCCGACTTAACTTTTGGGTCGTTCATTATGTTCAACAGTAAAGGTGCTGCTCCAACGAAATTAGTTTCGTTGTCGCTTATTAACTTACCAGGACAAGACCTTCTAGTGGCAAATCTGCGAAAGACAATGAGGAATGTCTCTGAGCTTAGGTCTTCCGCTAGTTCTAGATGGACTGCCCTTGTGTAGGCACAAGTAAATAAACAAATGTAAACTTTATGGAGAGTTTCCTCACCCGTAACAGTTATAGCCCCTGTGTAGTCCACTCCTGTTATATGGAAGGGCCGACTTATGTTCACCCTATCCTTCGGTAGGGCTGGTGGTCCTGGGTAGATATAAGGTCGCTGCTCATACCTCCTACAAATGATGCAGTTTTTGAGATATTTTTTAATAACCTGTCTACCCTTAGGACTCCAGTACCTTTCCCAAATTTGGGCTAAGGTCTGCGGTACACCTCCATGGAGAGTGGAATCATGGGCTTCCTTTATAATAAGTTGTACAAAGCATCCACTCTTAGGTAATAAAATGGGATGTTTGGTTTGGATGGGCAAGTCAGCCTTTACCAATCGGCCTCGATATCTTATCAGACCTTTTCCGTCTAAGAACAAGCCTAAATTCTTCATCAGCTTATTCCTTTTTCCGGTGTCTTGGCCTAAAAGTTTATATATTTCCCCATAAGAATTTCTTTGTACTCTTTTCAGCCAGTATTCTAGGGGATCTAATTTCTGAAACCCCACCTTCTTATTCAAAAATTCAACAACCAATTTAGTAGTATTTAGAAGTTGTCTTATTGATGAGAATCGGCTGATGTCAATTACTTCTGGCTCAGGTACTACAGGATCCAAGTTCACTGCACTAATCTCAGCAATACTGTACTGTTTCTGTTCAGGCCAATCCTTAGTGAGTAACCATTTAGGACCTTTAAACCACAAGTTATCTTTGATCAGTCTCCTTACGGTCGAACCTCTCGAGAGCAGATCAGCTGGATTCTGTTTGGAGGACACATGCATGAATTTAAATTTGGAAGACAGCTCTTTAATAGTCTTCACTCTATTACGGACGAAAGGAATTTTACTGTCTTCCTTCCCTATCCAGTAAAGACAAATCTCACTGTCAGTCCATATGTAAATATCCTCAAACTGAATATCAAGAGTAGTGGTTATATACCTGGCCAATTTAGTTCCTACTTCTATGGAAGCCAATTCCATTTGAGGTAGGGTTCTTTCTTTAATTGGCGCAACTCTGGCTTTGGACATTATAATCTTACTATCCTCTCCTGTTGCGCAATAAGCTACTGCTCCATAGGCCCTTTGAGAAGCATCACAAAATATGTGTAAGTGCGACTTCTCATTACTGTTTATTTTCCTGGGAATACATATGCTTGATGTAGTTTCAAACTCCTTTCTAATCTGTTTCCATTGTTCCACATATGTCTCACCTAATTCAGTGTCCCAGTCTAACTTTTCTCGCCATGCCTCCTGTACTAAACATTTGCCCCTAATAACTATAGGACTGACCAATCCTAATGGGTCAAATAGCTTGGAAACCTGGCTTAACAAGGACCTCTTGGTGAGAGTGACATCAGAGAACTTAACTGGTTTCAAACTTATTACATCAGCTGTTGTATCCCAGTTAAGACCTAACACATTTTGAATTTTGGGAATGTCAGAATCTGGATAGTCCTCTTGTATTTTATTCCTCAAAAGAGGTGAATTGGTATTCCAGCTCTGTAACGGCAAATTTGCCTTCCCACATTCGGAATTGGCTACTTCATAAGCCTTCAAAGCTTCCGACTCTGTATCAGCAACACCTTGCAAATTATCCATATAAAAAGCCTGCCCTATTTCTGGACATTTGGCATTTTCAAAATGATGCTTTAAAGTGTTGCAAAGTAGGAAAGGACTAGCACAAGAGCCAAAGAGCACCGATCGGAAACAGTAAGTTTTCAATGGACTATCCTTATTTTGAGGATCATGAGGCCAGAGGAATTTTGTAAATTTCCTATCCTCATCTCTCAGTCCTATTCTGAGAAAAGCCTTACTAATGTCTGCTGTGTAAGCGTAAGGTTTCTCTCTAAATCTTAGTAACACATTCCCTAACTTCTCTGTTAGTGTAGGTCCAGAGTATAGGCAATCGTTCAAGCTAGCTGATCCCTTGGACGCTTTACTACTACAGTTGAATACTATCCTTATGGGAGTAGTTACTGAATCCTTGCTTACAGCATGATGTGGTAAGTAGTGCCCTTCTTTGTGGTTAACAGGGTATTCTATCTCTTCTATAAATTTATTCTTCAATTGATCCCTTATAATATTATCATATAGGGTCAAATGTTCTGGTTTATCTCTCAACTTTCTTAGAAGAGAATTTAACTGAGCTTTAGCTGCTTGGTAATTTGTTGGTAACTCTGAATGGTTTAGTTTCCATGGTAATCCTACCCAATACTGTCCATCCTTAAATTCCACAGACTGATTATACAGATCCAATGTTATTTTATCTTCAGGGGTTGGTTCCTCAGAGTGTATACCTACACTGTCTAGGTCCCACAGTTTGTGTACAGGTTCAATATTTTCATCCAACAAGTAATTTATCTGAGTAGGTTCTAATTCTGCACCTATTCTAGCTACCATCAATGACTGTGTGGGGGTAACAAAGACTGAGTCTACTAGTTTGGCCTCTCCTTTAATTTGTTTTGGAAAAGGCAACTGACCCATAATAAGGTTACCTCCTGGACTCTTGAACAACTGTACCTTATTCCTTTTGAAAGTCCTATGTAGGAATCTTCCACAATAATCAGAACCAATTATCATTTTTATGGGACCCACAGTATCTGATTCCACATTCCGTTTGGCCAACTTTATCCCTGAGCTTTGTAGATGATCAGAGGTTTCCATCAATCCCTTTATGTATATACTTGTCTCCATAGTATCAAGCACAGCTGCTGTTATACGGCATTTATATCTGCCTAATTGTATTACAGGTGTAACTAAATCAAAAGACTGAGCCTTCCTAGTTGTTAAGAATCCTGTAATGGCTAGATTTACCTTGCCGATAACTGGTAACTTTAATTTCTCCACAATGTCTGCAGAAATGAAAGTTTTCTGAGCACCCGTATCAAACAGGGTACATACCAATTGGTTTCTATTCTCAAATAATACTTTCACATCTGCTATTGGTACTGCAGCTGGCATTACTAATGGAGCATTCCCTTTTGCAATTGTCATATTGACGCTTGCAGGTTTAGGAACCTCAATTTTCATCCTAGGGCATAAAGCACTATGATGATGATCTTTTTTGCATTTAAAGCAAAGATTTAATTTAGTCTTATAGTCCGCGGCAGTATGTTCGGAGTTCATACAGATTATACAACACCCCAGTTCCTGAAGCTTCCCTACTCTAGAAGCATAATCAGGGTAGTGTTGACAAAATACACTGGAATGTTGCTCACCACAAAAGACACAAACTTTCCTGTCTTTTACCATGGAAGGTTTTATTTCCTTAATATCCTCAGCATGTCTATTCCTTATCTTTAATACTTTATCCTCGGCCTTTGTGGAGCTAAGGAAAGTACCTATCTCTTCTTTAGGCACATACTTAGTCTTCTCTGACTTAACTTTCCCAATCAGTTGGTTAGTGGATTTTTTCTTTACTTCAGTCTTCTGTTTGACCTCAGTAGTGTTTAATGTTCCTTGCAAATGTTTACAGAGTTGCATCAAGCCTTCCTCAGTCTCTTCACAGGAGAAATTATCCTTCTGGTACCTACCATACAAAGCATCCTTGGTTTTCGGTGGTAGCTTTAAGGACACAATTCTTGAAAGAACCCAATCTGATGTCTTAATATCTTCGTAAGTACCTAAGGCCCTTAATTTACAACTTATTGCAATTCTAAATTTTTGCAAGGAATCAAAATCGTGCCTAGGCATGGGTAATTCTATTAGAGCCTTTACTAAATGATTTATAATTTGTTCCCTGTCTTCGTAATTTTGTCTAAGGATGGTCAAAGCCACTTCATAGTTATTTTCTTCTACTGGTAATTCTTTTATCAGTTGATATGGTGTTCCTTTGACCTGTCCTAACAAATACGTAAGTTTAGTGACTTTAGGGAGATCTGTTCTATCGTGTACCAAATATTTGAACTGGTCCCAGAAGGATTTCCAGTTCTGCTCCCCATCAAATTCCGGAAGCGTTATTTGTGGTAACACAGCTCTGCTCTGCTGTGCCACAACTTGTGTTTCCGCGGCAGTGTCAGCTAATTCTGACTCTAGTGTCTTTACTACAGTTAAGTATTCTTCTAATTTGTCTTCAAACTTCGTAGTTTCTGACTCTAAGAGTTCCTTATTCTCAGCCTTTACTATAGCCGCTTCTAAAGTTAAGTAACTCTCTTCATACTTACTCCATCGATCTTTCAGAATATTTAGGAGACTATTTATTCTCTCCTTGGACAGAGGTATTTGGTCCAACGACTGGTTACAATCATTTATGGCTCTAGTTACCCATCCTGCCTTACTACTAGAAGATCTTTGCAATAAAGAAACAGACATGTTGACGGAGTTCTAATTTAATAATTTAATTATGAATTCCAACCACAATTTTACCTCAACTTAGTAATGATTTGGTTATTTTAAATTTTGAAGAGGGTAGGGATTAAGTCCTCATTGTGCAAATTATCCCCTCTCCCAATTTCGTAATATTCATTACAGCTCAGCTAATTATTTAATTTAATTTTGAGGAGTGTAGGGATTAGGTCTATAATTTCAACCTATCCCCCAGGGTTATTAAACCTCAAGGGTTTTATTTCATCCCCACACTCAATTGCCAAAACACCCATATTCCCAGAGCTCAGAATTTATTACCTCAATACTCCATAGGCCCACCCATAGCTTGTACAGCATAGAACTCTCCTTTCTTATGTTATACATAATTTATAAATTTCTGCAGAACCGATTCCCTACCATGATGGTTCCAGTGTATACCATCAGATTTCAACATTGCTTGGAAGGGCTTGGCATTAAAATGTATGAAATCCCTTCCTTTCCTGGCCCGTTGCAACTTCCGGTTTACAGCTCTGCTAACTAATTTATATGTTCCATAACAAACTGGAGAGCCATATGGCAGGTTCCTTGGCTCGAGGAGGGTTATGGCTACTGAGGATTTACAAGAGCCCTCTATGGCTCCTACCACTGCTAAAATATTCTCCACTATTTCATTGACCTCCACGTCCTCATGGATATCATTTCCTCCAAGGAAAAGGACAGTACGGTCATGCTCCCAGTCTAGTACGGCATTCAGCCTTTCATCTTCAGAGAAAGAGCTTGCCGTTCCTCCCGGAGCTCTATAGACACGTACGTCCACGTCTTCCACTTCAACCGAACGTGGTAGTAAACTGTGCCCATTAAAAGCAACTTTAAACACATTCAGCGCTCTGCACACATCGGCTATCCTCATTCGGTCGGGGCACCAAAAATGTGAAAAATGTTGAGTAGTTCTGGTAAACAAATCGGGGCCCTCTTTCTGGGCACCAAAATGTGAGAAATGTTTAATGTATCCAAGTCGGTATCCCTGCCGGGACACCGCTATGCAAGAAATTTCTGGTATTTACTAATAACAACTCGTAGGTCGTTACTCGTTTATAAAGTTGTTCTTAAGTAAATCAAACAAGTCTCAGAGTTAGGTGAAACGTAACTTAACCTTAACTCACCTACAATAACTATTTCTCTTCTATCTCATAGCTAATCCCCCCTTGAATTGGCCAATTCGTAAAGGATACTTAGCTAGTGAAGAGGGAGTGATCGATAAACGATGACGATGAGGCTGCTTAGTAGAGTTGCTTGAGCAAGCAAGCGTCCTTATGGTGCGTATGTACAACCTAGCTTGAGAGTGACTAGGAACAGAGTGAGTGAACGCGGCAATTCTACCTCCCTCATAGAATGGTAGGTTGCCAACTTTTAATTATTTACAGTACTAAAGACAGTCAAATTACATCATGATATGTACAGGGCAAATCTAACAAATTAATCTTAGTTCCACTTAAATTAAAGTTAGACCAATTATTCCCTTTAACTATGTAAATATCTTAATTCCACATCTGCCTTAACAGGGGAATCTTTCCCTGCTTGCCACGTCACCTATCGCGCAGACGCAGCTTAGGTCAGTGGAAAATACCACATAATTACATGTATTTACAATGCATAGTTGTCCACGGGGGTTAAATGCAGTAGCATTTAATTTATCAATAACAAGAATTATTAAAGAGAACGTCGTTTCTGGGTTATTAAAACCGCTTGAATAATTAACAACAGTCTCTACGTCCTCTGCCTTTAACCAGGGATAAACTATGACAAATTTAGAGAGCGCAACTGCTCTGGGGGAAAATATTTCCCACAGTTGTACTTTCCTCTGACTTAAGACTATCTGGAATAAAGTACAAGAAACTGGCACTAACATGACTATGAAAAGATATTTGTACAAGGTGTCAGGTGTTAAAAAGCTGACTTAGGTAACACACACACACACACACACACACACACACACACACACTCAAACTGAATCAGTGCTATCTGCCAGTGTCATATGCTTTGGCAAAATGATAATGGCGCTACAAAACACTCACTGGGAGGACGGTAAGTTGTAGGACCCCAGACTCCCTGGTCATTCATTAAACAACACAGCACTGCAAGTCAGTAGTACAAAAACAGGTTAATGTACTTTTTTTTTTTTTTTTTAAATAAGAGCCTACACAAAATGTATATCAGCATTATTTTTCATATCCAATTTGCCAAATCAGAAGGCATATACATGTACTGGTATCAGTTTAGAATCAGCAAAAGGCTGAAATCAGCAACACATCGGTTCAGCTCGAACACTGTGGTCCCATCAGGAGTTTGCAGGACCAGGAATCAGTTCAGAATCAGCGAATATGCTGCCATCGGTGATATATCGGTTTGGCCACAACACTAAGTATGGTTCCATCAGAAGAGTAATACTACGGTATATGATCAGGAATAAGTTCAGAATGGGAAAAAAATGCTGAAATCGGCATTACACTGGTCTGGCTGTCATGCTAAATACCATTCCATCAAAGCCACAAAATCCAATAATAAGGATAAAAATTCACAAGATTAAGAAAGATATATAAAGTATTCAATACCTATACAAAGATAAGCAGCATAAAGAATAAGGCAGTGGCTATACACCCTTAAAATGTAGTATGCAAGACTATACAGTGCACCTTCATTTTAAGATGAACTGGTTATGATAAATAAAAAGAGTTAGGGCCTTTTTAACAAATATTATCACAGTCTTGCTTATACGATCATTATTATCCTGTACAGCCTCACCGGTAAATGTACAGTACGACTGCTATTTTTCGCTTATATGATCACTGACATGCAAGCTCATCCTTTTGTTCCAATAGGTATATCAGGTGTGTTAGTGTCAGTGATGGAACAAAAGTGTGGTGTTGGAGTTCAAGCAGCAAGTGCAGTGAAATTATACAACTATCACTGAGAAAAGTTTGAAATTTGTTTTTATACTTTGTCAGGTAGGTGACCCTTGGCTAAAAATACACAGACACATTATAATTAGACAATATAAAAAAAATGAACAATACAATAAATCGTCATATATGTTACGCTTCTTGTCAAACTCATCCTCATCATAACACAAGGGCATTCTGTATGCAGCACCATCCCATAAGCATCATACTACAACAAAAACCAGGCCAAAGACAGTAACATACTATGGTTCGTCCACCTTAGCTCGGCAACGATTGTCATCCTTCTGCAACTGATTTCCTGCAGTTTAACACATCTTACATTCTTTCCACTGCACTTCTTTATGACATTTACCATATTTTATTGTAAGTCTCATGTTACATCTCACCACTGAAGTTTGATAAATATATGAAGTCAAGTGAAGTGTGGTTACATGATTTGTAACTATCTACACACACATCACTCTTAGGCAGGAAATATTCAGCTGCAAGTACAGTCACTGACTCACTTTATAATCCTTCTTCTGAGTGTGCAAGAGTCAAACTACAAACTGACACGCTCACATTGTTACAAATATTATTACATTCTCTCTCTCTCTCTCTCTCTCTCTCTCTCTCTCTCTCTCTCTCTCTCTCTCTCTCTCTCTCTCTCTCTCTCTCTCTCTCTCTCTCAAACAGTTTCCAGCAACTGTTGTGAAGTAATTAGCTGGTGTTGGTGCCTTGGTCTAGCTTCCACTTCACAGAAAGCATCAAGTGTACCATGGCCAACACCACTATGGGGATTATTTAGCAAAAAACATGACAGCATTTATAGACTAGATTACTGTAGTTACATTCTTTTAACGATCTCATTACAACTATGCATTCAAGATGGACGGAGGGCAATATCTGGCCAAGTTAAACTGGACAAAATACAATACAAGCAGGTGCCATTATAAAAGCATCTGTTGTATGACGCACTGATATGAGAATGGGTAATTTTGACCTAAATTTGGTGATGCCAGCAGGGTCAGTTATCATAACCCTGTTTTTACCATAAGTGATGTATTCAGTTGTACCTGTGTCACCATTCTTATTATTCAATGTTACACTAGTTTCGCCATCCTTTTCTCCAATCTGAAATACATGCTTCGCCATCCTTTTTTTCAATCCGTTATACAGTCAACCCCGCTATTTGCGGGTTCCCATATTCACATATTTTTCTGGGAGATTAAATCAAGCTATTTCCTGCTTTTCCCACAGCATCAGCTGTTCCTAGTGGTTCAAATGTTTTTTTTTTTTTTTTTCATGTTTTCTGTGAGATTTACAGTCCTATATACTGTACAGTTACCCTGTATAGGTATGTGCTGTTCACCACACAGTAAACTCTCATCATCATCATGGTATGGTGAGTACAGTACACTGTACTCAGAAGGGCTTGTGTATCATCCTGTACTGACCTTTTAGGAAGTATTAATGTGCCATAAAATGTATTTACAGGTGTTACAGTGGGTTTGTAGGTAATAAGCATGGCTAAAACACTGAAATCACTGACTTCTGCAATAGGTGTGGGCAATTTGCGGAATCAACATTTGCGGGGAGTTGTGGTACAAAACGCCTGCGTGAAGCAGGACCTGACTGTACAAGCTTCATCATCCTTTTTTCAATCCGTTATATAAATGTCCGCTATCCAAGCCGTCCTTCATTAAAACATAAAACTCATATAATGTGACCCACATGTAATGGTCCTCAAATCAGCCTGGATTAATACAAAGCATTATACTGAGATTTGATTAATAGCATTCCATTGACAATTTCATTACAACTAAGCATTCAAGAACTAACCTAATCTAACCTAACCTGTGTGGCCAAGTTAAAGTGGATGGAGTAGAATAATCCCTCAGATCACCCTGGTCTAATATAAAGCACCTGCAGGTCCATCACATTGGTTCCTGTGTGGCCAGGTTTGAGATGATATTGTCCCGCGCCGAGCTGGGAGAAGAACGAGTAGGAATTATTGGCATCGAGGAAGGACTGGGCGGACAGACCTTGATTCTGCGCCTCCTGAATCTGTGACCTGTGGAGAAACAAAAACTCTTATCACCACCATCACCACCATCATCACCATCATGATCATCACCATTATCATCACCATCAACATCATCATCATCACCATGGACTGAGGAGACAGACGTTGATTTATGGCCTCATCTGAAACTACCTAACACTGAACACAGTACTAGAGCTGGTCTGAGCATGAGAAGGCTAATGACATATTGTGCAGTGTTGCGGAGGTGCAGAATAATCTGAAAGGGAGGAATACCTTGGCCAAATTAATGTGAAAGAACTATAGTATGTCTCCTAGGGTGACCAAAATATAAAGTCCTAGAGTTGTTCTGATCATATGAGGGTTAAATGATATACAGTATGATGGAGTATCCCTCTGCTATATATTTAAAAAAAAAAAATGAAAATCTGGGCCAAGTTAATGTGAAAGAACTATATTAAGTCTCCTAAAATGACAATAATAAAGGCCCTAGAGTTGTTCTGACCATGAAAGTTACATTATGTACTAAAGAGTACCATTGTGGTGTGTCATAAAGATGCTAATGTGGCCAAAAAATGATAAAGGATGAAAATGTGGCCAAAATGATGAAGAAAAATGTGGCCAAAAATGAAAAAGATGAAAATATGGCCAAATTAATGTGAATGAAGTGACCGCCTGGGAACACCAGATGCTGTTGGCATCCCTACTTGTCAAGTGGGGTTGGTGGAGGATTAGTGCCCCTCCCTATAAAACAATTAACTCTAAGCCCTTGGCCACCCCGTTTGGGATACATGGCGTCTGGCAATGAATGAATGAATGAAAGTACAGTAAGCCTCCTAAAATGACAAGAAATCGGCCTTAGAGTTGTTCTGAAAATTGAGGGGGTTTAACGACATACTGCACTGAGCCGTTGTGGTGTGACCAGAACGTGACGGCTCCGGCAGCATCTGTGGGGCCGTCAATACCATCTGTGCCGCCTGAGAGGAACACTATGCCTCCCTGTACGTCACTGTTGCATAGATTCTGAAATAACACAGGGAAAAATGACTGCGGGTACAACTCATGGCTACAAGAGAGTACTAAGCTCCTAACATCACACTCTATCTATCTGCCTATCTATCTATCTATTGCCAGATGCCTTAATCCTGCAAGGGGTGGTTACAAACAAATAGCCTCCATGTCGACCTATCTATCATCTACCTAGCTATCTATTTATAGACAGATGCCTTAATCCCATAAAGGGTGGCCACAAACAAACTGCCTCCATGTCACCCTGTCCTCTGTCATCTTCTATCCCTTATTCTTTCTTCCATCTAGCCAGTATCCACCCATCATCCACTGGACAAAAACACCACACTCCTTCCTGAATCCCTAGTGTGTAGCTTCTAAAGAGGTAAAAACAAAACTAGAGATCTAACTAAATGATACAACACAGCACTAAGCTCGTGCCATCATACTGTTCTCTATCATCCACTCTTATTCTTTCTTCCATCTATCCAACCATCATCCACCCGACACAAACACATTACCTCCTAACTCACCAGTGCCTAGCTTCTGAAAAGGTAAATAGATAAAACTAGACCTAACAGATAGATACAATGGAGTCAGTACTAAGCTCCTGCCATTAATATACTTTCCACCATCCTCTGTTTCTTTTTTTTTTTTTAATTCATCCATCCATCCATCCACCTCACAGGAACACTATTATCTGCATTCTCGTCAGGTAAGGAAGCTCCCTAACACCTCTTCCTACGCAACTTATTTTGCTTATTACACCTTACTGTCCTACCTTGTGTTATATAAATCCTTCAACCTCTTCTTAAGTGACGTATTTTGCTTATTACACCCTGCAGTCCTCTTCTGTCACTTAAATTCTAAAATCATCATCCTCTGCATAAATAACATACAAAACTACGTTAGCCAGCCATAACCAAAAATAAATCACTAAGGAAGAGGTGTTTGGGAGCTTCCTTAACTGCCGAGAATACGAGCCTGTCTCCCTGTATCTCACCAGTGCGGAGCTTCTGAATCTTAAAAATTATACCATGGTGCATTCAGTTTAACCTGGCAAAGATACCAAACCTTTTCAGCTTCGTTCAGGGACAAAATTAGTCAGATTGGAGGGTCAGTTTAAATAGTAACCATGGACTCATTTCTCTCAACTAGTCATTTTAAATAGTAACCAAGGAGACTCATTTCCACTTCACAACTACAGCTCATCTGTAAGCACAGAAAATGTCCAAATTCTACAGATGGAAAGAGCTTTTTGTGTTCTCCGGATTCGGTGTCAATTCACGTACATACGACCTAAAACACACACACAAATACCTAATTGTCTTTCCCTAAATTTTCTTCAATTTTGGGTTATTTTCTACCATTTCTAATTAAACGTACTTAACCTAACCCACAAATAGATGAATTAGGGAGACAACACTGAAGTAGACAGTAGTAACAGAATGGATATGGAGGTGTGCAGATTGGCCCGAGAGGACGGTAGAGTCCCTGCGGATTGGAAGTCAGGTATAATTATTTCCCTGTACAAAGGAAAAGGGGAAAAAGTAGTGTGTGGTAATCATAGGGGCATTTGTCTTCTACTACTAGGTAACAGGAAGACACAGACATATTTACCTCCACCAACGCACAGAACAAACAGTCGAAGTACATGGAGAAACAGACAGACATATTACCTCCTCCAGCACAATACTAACACAAAAACAAACAAATGAAGTACAAAAACAAACAGATATAGTACAGTACACAGACAGACACATGAACAGTCGGACATATTACCTCCTCCATGGCAAATGAAGTACAAAAACAAACAGATATAGTACAGTACACAGACAGACATATGAACAGTCGGACATATTACCTCCTCCATGATAGGAAAGGCATCTTTCCTATCACAACCTTCTTTCCGATCGTCAGTATGGGTTCCGTCAGGGACGCTCCACTGGCGATCTTCTCACCTACCTTTCAGACTCCTGGTCATCCTCCTTTCGGGACTTTGGCGAAAGCTTTGCCATTGCACTTGACATCTCAAAGGCTTTCGATCGAGTCTGGCATAAATCTTTAATTTCCAAACTGCCCTCCTACGGTTTCTATCCTTCTATCTGTACCTTCATTGATAGCTTCCTTTCTGGTCGTTCTATAGCTGCTGTCGTAGACGGCCATCGTTCTTCTCCTAGATCTATCAACAGTGGTGTTCCTCAGGGCTCTGTCCTATCACCAACTCTCTTCCTTTTATTCATCAATGATCTTCTAAGCTGTACATCTAACCCTATCCACTCATACGCTGATGACTCCACCCTTCACCTTTCCATTCGGTTCCCGCAACGCCCATCTCAACAGTTACTTCAAGAAACAAGGGATGAGGCTATGGCACACCTAATGTCTGACTTGGCTCATATCTCTGACTGGGGTAAAAATAATATGGTTGTCTTTAATGCTTCTAAGACTCAGTTCTTACACCTATCAACCCGACAAAATCTTCCACAGGTATACCCACTAATGTTTAATAATATTCAGATTAATCCTGCATCATCCTTGAACATGCTGGGGGTTTCATTTACTCGGGACTTATCTTGGAAAGATCATATTACATCTCTTGTAAAATCTGCTTCCAAGAGATTGGGTGTGCTAAGCCGACTCCACTCTTTCTTTACCCCTGCACAATTGTTGACTCTATACAGGGGTTTTATCCGCCCCTGTGTGGAGTACAACTCTCATGTGTGGGGAGCCTCCCCACATACAGCTCTTCTCAATAGGGTGGAGTCAAAGGCTTTTCGTCTCATTAACTCTCCTCCTCTTACTGACTCCCTTCAACCTCTGTCTCTTCGCCGCACTGTTGCATCTTTATCTCTTTTCTATCGCTACTTTAATGGTCACTGCTCCACTGAACTGTCTGCTTGCATTCCTCCACCTCTACGACGGGCGCGTAGCACCCGTCTGGCAGCAAACTCTCATCCCTTTTCTGTCCAACTCTCTAATGCAAGAGTTAACCGTTACTCCCAGTCTTTCATTCATGCAACAGGTCAGCTCTGGAACTGTCTCCCTCTGTCTGTATTTCCTCCTGCCTATGATCTCCAGTCTTTCAAACGCAGTGTGTCCAGGCATCTCAAAATGATCGGATCTTGAATTTGGCTCTCTATTGTATTTTGTTTTTCTCTTGGAGGGAACTGTTACTGCGGGCTCATGGCCTTTGGTTCCTTCTTCCTCGCATAAAAAAAAAAAAAAAAAAAAAATACCAGCAGCCAAAACCATCTCCTGGTTCCTTCCTCCTCGTCCCTTTCCTTTCACCGTCACAGTGGTCTCTCCTCCAAATATCAGGCACACTGGACACCCCAGCTCTCGGCACCTGACTAGGGTGCTCTGGAGGGACGCTTTCTTGTTTACATCAACACACAGCTCGGCAAGGAGGGAGTCTGGGAGCTCTTGACAACTATCAGCAATTTCCTGACTCCTTTCTGCAACTTTTTTACACCTTTCTGCAGTTTCTTGACTGCCTTCACTACCCTCTTGACTTCTTCCTGTAAGTTCTCGATTCCTTCCTGAAGACTTCTCATACCCACTACCAGACAGAATCTTCAGAGTTATCATGGCAAGGTCAGCCATTCTCTTACCTACGATGGATGCTTCCCCTTGCAGCGAGGAGGACAATATTAACGTAAGACAATGCCCATCTGTTTGTTCCGATAACGACCTTTCAACCCCCAACAGGGCCGTTTTGTTGTCACCAATTATGAGGTTGGTGACGTGGGGGTACTCATTTTTCCCTTCATTTTTCCCCTGCAGAGGAGTTGAAACCTGATCTGGTATTTCAACATTCCCAGTTTTGATTTTCTTCACAGGCAAGTACTCTTTCTCTCAGTTCTTCCCTTCAAGCAGTGTCCTAACATGGTCCGGCACAGCAATGTTAAATTTATCAAGGACTTTTAGGGCGTCATCAGGAAGGTCCGTGTTGGGTATGGTTGGTCCAGTGGCAATTACATCTAAGGGGTTGTTGATAACGTCCGAGAGAATGAATGTTACGATGCTGGCCCTTGTCATCTCAGCCAAGCGTCCTCCTTTGGTGTAAGACAGGGCTCTCCGCACGGTATTGAGCTCGGTTATGCTAGCCCCAGCTTGGCTCAAGGACTTCACAAGCTCGATCTTCTCCTCTAGGCTCAGTGGTGGAAGTGGGTAGGGCAGGAGGGCTGAACCACCCCCAGATATCAACACCAGTAACAGATCCTCCTCCTTCAAGCTCTGCACCAATGATACGATCTTCTTGGCCGTCTGGAATGCAGCTTCATCAGGAATGTTATCTTTAGCACCCTCAAGAATTTCTACCTGTGGCGTACTGGTGTTAATTCTATCTACCTGGCCGTTAGATGTACTTCCTGTAATGCCTTCAGTCTGAGTGTTACATGTACTTTCTGTAATACCATCTGTCTGAGTATTACATGTACGCTCTCTCACATCTTTCGCCTCATTTAAATTTTCCACCTCTACATTACTAGCAGTAACTCCTAACTGGGTATTAACTACAGCTCCTTTCTCATCTTTCTTCCCTTCTAAGATACCTAAGTCTCTAATACCAATTCTTTCAGTCTGGGCATCTAGCATAGCTTGTCTATTGCCTGATAGCCATGTGGGACACTGATTATGCCTCTCTGAAAATGTGATATAGAGTCTGGGGTTTTTAGAAGAGTTACAACAGGGTCAACCATGTCTCCCACCGCCTTCCCAAACCCAACCACGTACACGTTCCTCTGCAGGTCATGTGGGGTTCCGTTGATGATCAGTTTGTTATTCTCTTGCTTTAAAAACCTGGGGAAAAATAAAAAATGAAGGTTAGCAAATCTGGATGATGAGAACGTCTCCAGGGCTGTTTATTTTTTCTTGAACTGTTTAATATCTTTAAATTTAATTTGCTACTTATTATTTCTTTCTTTTTTCTTAAATTAGGAATGACTTCTATTACTGCAAGGATTTTTAAAGCTACACTGGTAGGCTCAAATGTACAGACATGATGACGATTAGGTGGATGTGTAATGTGTTCTTGAATGTGAGGCCTGGAGGGGATAGGATTACGACTGAGATGGTTTGGGAGGAAGGATGAAACTGGAGTGTACTGGTGTTGTGATGAGGAGGGGTAGATTGGGATGGTTTGGGAGGAAGGATGGGACTGGAGTGTATTGGTGTTGTGATGAGGAGAGGTAGATTGAGATGGTTTGGGAGGAAGGATGGGACTGGAGTGTATTGGTGTTGTGATGAGGAGGGGTAGATTGAGATGGTTTGGGAGGAAGGATGGGACTGGAGTGTATTGGTGTTGTGATGAGAAGAGGTAGATTGGGATGGTTTGGGAGGAAGGATGGGACTGGAGTGTATTGGTGTTGTGATGAGGAGGGTAGATTGAGATAGTTTGCACACGTGGAGAGGATGCAGGACGACAGCTGGGTGCAGACGGTGAGAACTGTGAACATCAGGGGTCCGGCTGTGAGAGGCAGACCAGAAAAACAAAAATATGGAATGAGGTAATAGAGTGTGACCTCAAGGGTAAGGGACTAAATCAAGAAGCTGCCAGAGACTGAGCATCATAGAGAGCCGCCATTAGGTGACCATGGCCGACAGATGGAAGTACACTGAAGTCTTTATGAAGAACGTATGATGCAAAACGGCAAGAATACAAATTAATATTTTTTGTTTTCTACACTGTAATATTCATTCTAGTTTGCTCATGAAATCTTTGGTACCTGTCTGAATGATGAAAGAACAAACATGCAATGATACAAAAATTTAAATTCAAAATGACACATCTACAGTAGAAATTAGCAGTATTTTTGTTCTTCGAAATTCTGAATATTCACTCTACTCTGCTTGTGGTCCCTGGCACCTGTAGAAGTGATGAGAGAACAAGTGAGCTATGTTACAAAAATTTAAGATCAAAATGGCAAGAGTACAGTAAAAAATTATTAGTATTTTTTGCTTTTCTACATATTAAATATTCACTGTAGTTTGCGTGTAATGATTTTGGTACCTGTTTGAGTGAGGAAAGAAGAAACAAGCAATGTTGCAAATATAATAATAAAAAATAATAATAATAATAATAGTAATAATGATGAGAAGAATTTAAAAACAAAAAATATTAAATATAATAATAATTATTATTATAATAATAATAATAATAATAATAATGAGAAGAAGAATTTAAAAACAAAAAATAATAAAAATAATAATAATAATAAAGTAGATAAATGTAATACTTTGCAATAAGTCTGTGAGGCTGAACGGCATCCACTCCCGCCAAAAAGGCCTTCTTGATGACACCAATGGTCTCGTGTAGGTTGAATCGGATCACCTGCCTGGCCATGGTTGGGGGTGTGTCTGTCAATACTCCTTGTGGCAATTACCTCTTCTTACTGCCTGAAAAAAGAAGAGAGGAGGGTGTGAGCTGGGGGGAGGGGAATGAAATGGTGTTGACGGGTTGACATGGAGGTGATCTGTAGCCACCCCTTACGTGACTGAGGCATCTGGCAATAGATAGATAGACAGACTTTTACTACAGATGTTGGCTTGGGAGTGATGTCTTGCTCTATCCAGGCTATGTATCTACCAGTCTCTATGTCAGGATCCTGTCTTGTCCTATCTATCTAAGCAGTTATGTCTTCTATCTATCTGTCTTAGGAATCACATCTGGTGAGACGAGCACATGTGTATACTTCCCGTCTGACCTATCTCTTATGCGGATATTTCTAATCTCAAGTATATCATCCTGCAACCCAGAAAAAGAAGCATTTACCCTATCACTGGCAGTGGATTAGAACTGTCTATTTAATTTATCCATAGCCAGGCACCTCATTCCCACAAGCAGTAGCCATTAACAAACTACCTCAGCCAAACACCCTCCCTCCTGCTGGTTTTTTTTTTCACGCCTCATGACAAAGGACAGGATGCCATAGAGGTGGTGTGTTAATAGCTACTACTTCTGGATGTGAGGTGCCTGGCTATGGATAGATAAATAGACAGTGCTAATCCAATGCCAGTGATTGGGTCAATGCTTCTTTTCTGTGTTGCTGGATGAGATACGTCAGATTAGAAATATCCACATAGCGATAGTTCAGATGGGAAGTATACACACGTGCGTCTCACCAGATGTGATTCCTAAGACAGATAGATACAACAAGCCATGATTCCTAAGATAGATAGATAGAAGACAATTGCTATGATTGATAGACCAAGACAGGATCCTGACATAGAGAATAAGACATAACTCCCAGGCCAACATCTGTAGTAAACGTCTATCTATCTATCTTCAACCAGACGCCATCTTCCCATAAGGTGTGGCCATTTGATTTGAGTTAGTCCTTTACCGGGGAGGGGCACTACCCCTCCGCCAACCAACTTGTTGACACGGAGAACAAGTATGGGTTGGTTATATGGTTACCACCCAGCGCTGTAAATGGTTTCCTGTAATTAGAATTTTATCTCTTCTGTTCTTACTAGTATTTTCTTCTGTTCTTATACATAACTTGATTATATATCTTTGTCATCTATGGCTTCATCTTACCAGCATCATTGACACATCCCGCTTGTTATTGTTCTTGATAACGATGCTCTGAGAAATCTATGGAACTATCCAAATTTTACACAGGCCTATGTTATTGTTGTTTTTGACGGACCAGCAGCTGCTCACAGTACCAGCATCACTCACCATATCTTCAACTTGTTATTGTTCTTGACAGTGATGCTCCTCAAGAACAAATGAACGGATAACAACTATGAACACTGAACACTATAACAGACTTGTCAATAATTATATCCTTGGTTTTCCTTATATTTT
Organism: Coenobita brevimanus; assembly: GCF_032717465.1. Taxonomy (NCBI): domain Eukaryota; kingdom Metazoa; phylum Arthropoda; class Malacostraca; order Decapoda; family Coenobitidae; genus Coenobita; species Coenobita brevimanus. The sequence goes on along the minus strand of NW_027643345.1, from coordinate 39,066 downwards.
TACGGAGGGCGTGTCAGCCTTCACCAGCATCTCCACGTACCGCATATCTTCAGCTTGTTATTGTTCTTGACAACGATGCTCTTGAAGAACAACTGAACAGATAAAAACTACTGAACACCATACAGACCTGTGTCAGTATATCCTTGGTGTTCGCTGGTACACTGAGTGCTTTTCGTCTTATCTCCATCACCAGCCTCCCAGGGACAACCAGTTTTGTTTATATCCTCAGCTGACGCCATAAGGGATGCTGACGGTACAACTATCTTTCCCGCGTATATATAAAAACTATATACAGATTTTAGGTAATGTTAGAAAGGGTTTCACGTATAATTAAGCAGTGCTATTAACATGTGTAAAAAACTGACTAACTTGAGAGGTGGAGAGGAAGAGGGGGAGGGATGGGAAGATGAGATTAAATGGGGTGGAGAGGTATCTGAGAAAATGGAAAGAGGGATGTGAACTGGAGGGAGGGCAGTCATGGCTGAGGATTACGTAACATGGAGGGATGGGGTGTACGAGTAGGTATATAGGGTGTGAGCTGAAGGAAGGGCAGCCTGATGGTGGTGTATAAGGGCACTTTTTTTTTTTTTTTTTTTCAGTGAAGACTTCTCTGTTCACTCACTGGTTTGTACATGAGAGGTGCGAGGCTGTTTGCAACACAAGTGCTGGGGGGTTGGACTGCCTCTCTTTACGGCGCCAGTGCCCCCAAATGTCCCGCCCTAATTATGTAAAACTGATAAACAGCCTACATTCTCTCTCTCTCTCTCTCTCTCTCTCTCTCTCTCTCTCTCTCTCTCTCTCTCTCTCTCTCTCTCTCTCTCTCTCTCTCTCTCTCTCTCAGTACAATACCAGGCCTATATAGATCAAGTGCAGGCCTTTTACCAGCCTCTAATAGTTTTATTTATTTATTTATTTTTTTTTTATGGGTTCAACTCTGGGCATACTGTACGCTTAATTGGCCCGTTTTCTTAGGCCGGGCAATCTTATGTATTACACATCACATATCACCACTTCGGCGCTAACACCACCGTCCATATGCTGGGACGTAGCTAGGGGTTTAAAAATCGGGTGGCCCAACGATAGCTCCAGAAGAAAGGCCGATGTTTTAAAGCATTATGAACGTCAACCAGGGTTCAGTTACATACGTACATAAATACACAAAAACGTACATACATACAATACATATTTCCATACATAAATGCCTGATACATACATAAATGCATCCACATAGCACATACCTACATACATACACACGTAACACACACATACCTATTGTACATATATACGGTACACATACATGCAAGCATACATACATAAACACAGATCTAGAGTACAAACATACACATAATACATACATACATACACACATACATATACATAAAATTTCAACGCCAGCGTAGCTAATTATTGAAAACCTTTTGTTGTTCGCATATTTTACCACTAACAATAATAATAACAGCAACGTTAATAACCATCATCATCATCATAATAATAATTGTAGTTTGGTTACCGTATGAGTAATAAAATAACCAACCATCTTATAAACAACTTTAATTTTCACACTAAACTCCTTTCACACTAACTCGGTCAAGATTTTCGTCCCCCCCCCTCTCTCTCTCTCACACACACACACACACACACACACATTTCACGTAGCTCAATGACAAGATAATACTACGTCTCTAACGCCATAACACTTCTTCGAGAAAAAGGATTTATGCAACACAGAATATGAAAGAGAGGTATAATAAACAAATCTCTTGAGAAAAGATGTTTGGAAACTTCCTTAACCACCTAGAATACCACCCAATGACCTAAAAGTGTAATAAGCAAAATAAATCTCTTAGGAAAAGGTGTTAGGGAGCTTTCTTAACCGACCAGAATACCACCCAGTGATCTAAAACTGTAATAAGCAAAATGAATCTCTATGGAACAGGTGTTAGGGAGCATTCTTAACAGACCAGAATACCAACCGATAATCTAAAAGTGTAACAAGCAAAATAAATATCTAAGGAACAGGTGTTAGGGAGCTTTCCTAACCAACTAGAATACCAGCCACGGACCTAGCTTTGACCTAAGATCCTAGCTTTGACCCAGTTTGGTGCTGAGGACCCTCCGTCGTGACCTGACCTCATCCCAGGCCCAGTAGGCGCCCTCCAGGTGTCGCGCGCCCTCGCTGGACGTGTACCCGAGGCGGCCGTGTAGCACCCGCAGGTTGTCAAATACCAACATCTCACCTGTACGGGCAGGCTGAAGGTCAGGGGACTTGTACTATACCTGAATCATACGGGAAAAACAGAACATAGTGAAGGAAGGAGCGTTTAGAGCAAGAATCTACTGCCAGTTTAACATACAGCATTCGTTGGGTGTCAATACTAACATATGACCAGTACGGGCAGGTGGAGGGTTTGGGGACTTGTACACTACGCGAATCATACGGGAAAAACAGAACACAGTGAAGGAAGAAGCGTTTAGGGGAAGAGAGAGAGAGAGAGAGAGAGAAAGAAAAGCCTGCAAAGTGTTCCCTCCAAGAGAAAAACAAGCAAGCCAAATTCAAGATCAGTTCATTTTGTGAAGCCTGGACACACTGCGTTTAAAAGACTGGAGGTCACAGGCAGTAGGAAATACTGACAGAGGAAGACAGTTCCAGAGTTGACCTGCTGCATAAATGAAGGACTGGGGGTAACGGTTAACTCTTGCACCAGAGAGCTGGACAGAAAAGAGATGAGAGTTTGCTGCTAGACGGGTGCTACATGCCCGCCGTAGTGGTGGAAGGATGCAAGCAGACAGTTCAGAGGAGCCGTGACCATTGAAGTAGCGACAGAAAAGAGATAAAGATGCAACAATGCGGCGAAGAGACAGAGGTTGAAGGGAGTCAGTAAGAGGAGGAGAGTTAATGAAACGAAAAGCCTTTGACTCCACCCTATTGAGAAGAGCTGTGTGTGGGGAGCCTCCCTACAGATAAGAGTTGTACTCTACCCAGGGGCGGATAAAACCCCTGTATAAAGTCAACAACTGTGCAGGGGTAGAGAAGGTACGGAGTCGGCTTAGCACACCTAATCTCTTGGTACTGCAAATGTACTAACCCGCCTTGAGTTTGTACTTGATCTGGTATTGTGGGTGGCATACCAAGTCCCTAAATGCCAGCATGGCGTTATACCAGGCCGTGGCTCTCTCCACACCCACTTGGAACACCGACGAGCGCACCATCTGGTTGAAACTGATGCGGTCCAAACTACCGTCATGATCCAGACTGGTGAGAAATAATAAATAAATAATAATAACAGCAGTGGTGGTGGTGGTGGTGGTAGTAGTAGTAGTAGTAGTAGCAGTAGTAGCAGCAGCAATGATGATGATACTAATAATAATAATAATAATAATAATAATAAACAATAACAATGCCGTCGTTGTCTACCCGTTGAGACAATGGGAAAATAAAACATATAGATAGATAGACAGATAGATAGGCAGAGACAGATAGATAGACAGATAGATAGATAATGAAACAGACAAGTACATAACCAGATTGATAAAAAGACAGGCAGACATAAGGACAGACAGACAGATAATGCAAATGACAGACACAGAAAAATTTATAATGCATAGACAGACATTGTAGACAGACATTTGTAAGACGAACAGACAGGCAGAGACTTAAACATACACAGAAAGACAGGGAGACATAAAGAGACAGACAGACAGAGAGACAGAGACAGACAGACAGAGAGAGAGACACAGACAGACAGACAGGCAGAGACTAAAACACACGCAGTCAAATCTACCGCATAACAGAGCCTGACTCACTGAATCATGGGGCGGCGGCTGATAGCGTGGTATTGGTGGCTTCCCTGAGTGCCAATGTCCTCAAAATCCACGATGGTGTCTGTCAGCATGTGGTAGTGCTGACGCTGGTGCTGACGGAGGTGGCTGGCGGCGTGGAAGGCGTCAGCTAGCAGGTTATCCCCGCCATCACCGCTAAACTGAACGATGCAATGAAGCAACTGGATCTGATGAGGGGTGCATTATTATTATTATTATTATTACTACTACTGCCTTCACCGATAAACTTAGTAATGTAGTGGACTGGATCTGAAAGGACATCATCAGTAGTAATAATAATAATAATAATAATAATAATAATAATAATAATAATAATAACACCTTACCCCAGGCGTATCACACAGGTAGGGCTGGTCACTGTGCAGGTCAAGGGTGTTCGTTGTATAGGCCAGGTTGTCGGGATTCGCCTCCTCTTTTACCGAAGACGTCTTCCTGTTAGATAAATAGATATAGATAGATAGATGGATAGATAGTTGGCTAGATAGATAGATGGACAGATAGATCAAGGCTTTTCTTTGTAGAGGCTAAGTTATTTGCTTTCGTCTCCTCTACCATAACGTCTCTCTATGATAGATAGATGGATAGATAGATAGATAGGTAGGTGGACAGATGAACTGGCTGGTAGGTAGATAGATAGATAGATAGATATAGATAGAGATGAATGGATGGATAAGATATAAGTAGATAGGCAGGTAGACGCAGATATATAGATTGATAGATAGATAGGCAGACAGATAGACAGACAGATAGATAGACAGATATTGAAGGATAGGTATATAGCCAGATACATGCATACATACATACATACATACATACACTGATAGACCGATAGATTGAACGGATAGTAAGGTGGAGAGAGAGAGAGAGAGAGAGAGAAATTGATATACAAAAGTGGACTGATGGATGAATAGATGAATGCGTTAACAGAACTGGGGAGCATTCAGAGAGTCCATACCTCTACAGACGCTAAGAGAATATTGTATACCAACCTCGGTCCAGCGGCGAATAATTCTACGGTCTTCTTCTGCCCCGTTACACACTCTAAAAAAGGCCTACCCCCGCTAAAGATAATACAATGTTTGATTTATTCCCACATCCGGATCCAGATGCACTTCAAAATCGAACCTACTCTTCACTGACTCACTTCCCAACCATCTATCAAATTTTGTTAAAATCCGATTGTAACTTTTGGAGATACCTTGTACACAGACACGGTTACTACTACTACTACTACCACCACAACTACCACACCCTTACCCATAGTGTGTCACCTTGAGATGCCCCACCCTCTGCGTCAGTCGCTCTATCTCTCCCACCCCCTCCCCCATCCCCCTCACCACCACCACGCCAAGCTGTTCCACCGCCGTCAGGAAATTCAGGAGTGCCGCGTCGTCCGCCATGATGCGAGGGAAGGAGGCGGTGGGCAGGGCCTGGGATAGTTCACTACCCCACAGCTTCTTGGGTAGTCTGACATGGAGGACGACTATTATTACTGTTATTATTATTATTATTATTATTATTATTATTATTATTATTATTATCATCATCATCACTCCTTTCCCGTAGCTAGGGAAGGATAAAATAACGGCTTTACCTTCATCCCTAACCACTTCTTCGTGACCAGCACCAACCACTTCTTCGTGACAAGCATACCACAAACCTACTTACTTGTAAAGGCACTGTTGATGTGTGTGACGCGTCGTGTCGAAAGCCCTCTGGTGCAGCCAATCAGCGGGGTAGCTAGCCAGGTGACCGTCAGTCCATTCCACCTCCACACCTGTCTCGCTTACCTGTATATCATCATCATCATCACTTTTATCACCACCATTATTTTCAAATCATTATTATCATCATTATTATCTCCAATATTACTACTATTAAACTTACTACTACTACTACTGCTATTACTACTACTACCACTACTGCTCCTCCCCACCTCTATATCATCATCATCATCATCACTATTACTTTCACCACCACCATTACCAACATAGTCATCATCACCTTCACCACTACCACTTATCACCACCATTTTCATCACCATTATCATTACCATCATCACCACCATCATCATTATTATTATCATCACAACCACCGCTATCATAGTCACCACCACGACCATCATTATCACCACCACCACCATCATCATCATCATCATCATCATCATCATCATCATCACCACCATCAACACCACCACCACCGTCATCTAATTCCACACCTTTATCACCCTTAATGAAAGTAATTAAGGTGTTGGAGAGAGAGAGAGAGAGAGAGAGAGCAATTTCCCTCTAAAAACATTTACTGTGAGGCCTGGGGGGTGTAATGTGTAAGGGGTACCGCAACACCAACCCTATGGCGATTTATTCCACTTACCTGTACACTTTTGGGGGAGGTGTTTGGGTGTAAGTGGTCAAGTGGAATCATGCGGGCGAAGGCGGTGGAATGAAAACAATTCGGACACTGGCAGTTGTCACGTAGCCATAGGTAGGGGTACACGTCACTCCCTCCACCCTTCCAAAACACCTGAGATACAGTAGACAGATAGATATGTGGATAGACATAGATAGGTAGATAGATAGATGAACAGACAGATAGACACTGATAGATAGATGGATAGACAGACAGATAAATCGTTCTTAAACCCGATACATCGTAAATGGTAAAATAATAATAATAATAATAATAATAATAATAAGGTATAATAAACGAAATAAATCACTTAGGAAAAGATGACAGACGATGTAGGGAGCATTGATAAGGTGTAATAAACTAAGTAAATCACTTATGAAAAGGTGTTAGGCGATGTAGGAAGGATGTAAGTATACCACAAACGAGGACAACAAGGCGTAATAAAATAAATCGCTGAGGAAAAGGTGTTAGGGGATTTAAGAAGAGCTTTTAAGGCGTAATAAAATAAATCGCTGAGGAAAAGATGTTAGGGGATTTAGGAAGAGCTTTTAAGGTGTAATAAACATTTTAAATTGCTTAGGAAAAGGTGTTGGGGGATTCAGAAAGACCTTTTAAGGTATAATAAACAAAATAAATCGCGTAGGAAAAAGTGTTAAGGTACCCGACTCACCTGCAGACTGGTTGAGGGGGGGTGGGGGGTGACCGAGGACACAGCGGCACTAACACTACTGCTGCTGGCTCTCCAACACCTACGGAATATGACAAGGATAGCACTGGATGGGATGCTATGCTATGTTATGGATTGATTGGGTTATGTTAGGGATAGATTGGGTTATGTTATGTTATGGATAGATTGGGTTATGTTATGTTATGGATAAATTGGGCTGTTACGTTATTATGTTATGCTATGTTGTACTACGTTTAGAAGTTCTTGCTCAAAATATTTCAAACAATGTTAACTATCACAACTGTCCTGTGATCCTGCATATAAATCCATTTGGTGTGGTGTGGTGTGGTGTGTGGTAGGGTATGGTGGTGTGGTGTGGTGTGGTGCGGGGCGTCGTGGTGTGTTTGTGTGTGGTGGTGTGGTGTGGTGTGGTGCGGGGCGTCGTGGTGTGTTTGTGTGTGGTGGTGTGGTGTGGTGTGGTGCGGGGCGTTGTGGTGTGTGCCGTGGTGTTAGACAATTACCACTACTATCAATCTTTCCATCCATCTATCTATCATATCTATCTCTCCATCTATCTATCACACCATCTACAGTAAGGCCCCGGGTTATGTCACTCTCGAGGTTACGACAGTCCGCTACAAGAAAACGAAAAAATAAATAAAATAAATAAAATAATGAAGAACTACAGGTAAAGAGAACGCTGCATGTCTCCTTGCACTGTACTCTCTTCCCATCCTTCCTTCCTTGTTTCCCCTCCTCCCTCGCTCCTCCCCTGTCGCTTCCCCATTCCTGCCTCCTCCTTTCCCTCCTCTCTCTGTTATCCCTTCCTCATTCTTTTTCCTTCCCCATTCCCCTCGTCTTTCCCCCTCCCTTCATTCCCTGCCTTCCCACACCCATTTACCCTTCCCTACTTCCTCCCTATACATCACGCTTCCTTTCCCTCCTTTTTCTTCTCTCCTCCCTTCCCTTCTTCCTTCCCATTCCTTTACTATACTCTCCCTCTTCTCCCTTCCTCTCTCCTCCCTTTTCTCCCCGTCGTCTTTTCCTTTACTTTCTTTCATTTCTCCCTTTTTCACTCCTATCTCACTTCTCCCATTCATCACCTTCTCGCCTCGTCCACTCTGCATTCCCTGTCTCATATTTCACATCCCCTCCCTCTAACTCACTCCCTATCTATCAATCTTTCTATCTATCTATTTATCTATCTCTACCACATATACTACAAACAAATGATAACCAATTCTGAAAGGTCATCATGAAAATTGATAAGGCTACGTAACACCACTCCTCTTCCGAATTAGTCTCCATTATACTAGTCCTTACCCTCTTCCATGTTACTTTAATGAGAGAGAGAGAGAGAGAGAGACATATGATAATGAATGCACCAGTTTTGATAACCCTGTGTGTGTGTGTGTGTGTGTGTGTGTGTGTGTGTGTACTCAAGGGCAGGCAGCATGGGTACAATTAATTCGTAACAAATGAGTGTGTGTGTGTGTGTGTGTGTGTGTGTGTGTGTGTGTGTGTGTGTGTGTGTGTGTGTGTGTACTCAAGGTCAGGCAGCATGGGTACAATTAATTTGTAACAAATGAGTGTGTGTGTGTGTGTGTGTGTGTGAGAGAGAGAGAGAGAGAGAGAGAGAGATCGTGACATAGATGCAATAAATCAATGAATAATAATGAACAATAAATAGATACAAGCCATGCATCCACTCAGGCTGTAATAATCAGTAGCACAAGTGGCGATAAATCAGATAATACGAACACAAGCCCTCGGACTAAATACCGCTTGTCATGTGTTGCTACCCACTAAAGGCATCAGGTTAAATCTGAGTCACAGGATTAAGGACAGGAGTAAAAATTTGATTATTAAATATATAACATAAAAAAAAAAAGCCATTCGATATTAAGCATCAGTTCTGCACGATAAGTTGTTGCAGTAACGCATTTTGGCATGATGTTTTTGTATCAAACCTTTTTGCATTAATAAACTTTCTCATTAATATATTGTTGCCTAAACTTTCGTCTGCTACATCACACAGAGGCGGGTGGCACAACAGACGCCTTCCCGTGGTGGCATCAGCCTAACTCTCGGCTTCCCGGGCACTGCCTGCCACAAACGCTGTATGGTGCAGTATATAGTATGGGACTATTTTTATTTGTCTTGGAATATTAACAAGTCTCTCACACGGACGAGTATAAGTCCCGGGTAGCTACCTCCCTGTCTCGCTATCTGTCTCTCTCTCTCTCAAATTGCCAAGCCCTTCTCCCGTCACCTGTCTCCTCTGAGGCCTGTCTACTTCTCTCCTGCCTCTTCTGTGGCTAATCTCCGTCTGAGCTCTCTTTCCTAAATTCTGGTGTAGCAGGGGTGTGTCACGTGTGTTCCTCGTGGATGGACTAGGTCTTTGTTCACGAAAGGACTGCTGACAGCTAATTGCATCATCTCCTTACTGGCCGCTGTCGTCAGCTTTCCTCAGTGTAAGCATGTTTAGCATTGCTCGATTCTCGCAGACACAACACCTCTCATCATCTGACTCCCTGCTTCTATCTATCTATCTATCTATCTATATAATATGTAGTTCTACATACTGCTCGGCCGCGCAAAAATGGCGTACCATCGACATTTAATAGTCATAACATATTAATACATATTATATATACATTATAATGAACTTATAAGCTAATTAAGTGAAATACATAATATTGTAAAAGTAACATAATTGTATGAATATTGTATACATATAATATAGTAAATAGTGATTATTCAGTAATATTACATTTTAAATAAGTTGTATACATATTTGAATAAATGCAATGGTTGTTGTATAACACTTTGTAAGACGTGTATGTACAACAGACGTACGCATATAATTGTGCAATGGTAATACTGCTAGGTTATACATTACATATTTGAGTTATCACTTTAGTAATGTCTAATATTTCACCTAACTTGTATGATGATACTGGTAATACAGAATTGTGCTATAATTGTATGACTTATAATATTGTACTAACATTGTGGTACTACATAATTGTAACATTTTATGAATTGTTACAAAATATTGTGTTAATGCATAATTGTGTTGGCCTTATAATTGTAGTTACATTTGTTAATGCAACTCTTACATAAGTGTCTTGGCCTTATAATTGTAGTTAAAGTTACATAAAAGTTACATCTTATTAATGTAACTGTTTTGTCGTTACATAATTGTTACATATCGTTTGTAGGTACATAATTGTAGTTAAAGTTACATAAAAGTTACATCTTGTTAATGCAACTGTTACATAATTGGCAAAGTGTAACATAATGCAATCGTTTGTCGTTACATAATTGTTACATATCGTTTGTAGGTACATAATTGTAGTTAGTGTAACATAATGCAATCGTTTGTCGTTACATAATTGTTACATATCGTTTGTAAGTACATTATTGTTGTTAAAGTTACATAAAAGTTACATCTTGTTAATGCAACAGTTACATAAATTGGTACATATTGTTTGTAGTTACATAATTATAATATGGAGTAACATAATTGTAATAACTGCAGTCCTAACATATGCTGCGGTCGATGATAGTGATGATGTGTCATGCCACTTGTTTGTGGAGACAACAATTTGCTTTTTGTTTGTAGTTTATGTGGTATTTTGGCATATGTAGAAACACTTACACTTATTTTCATTTGTTTGTTATGTGATCTTACTCTATTTCTCTTTTTTCTTTCTTACTTTTCTTTCTTTCTTTTTTTTTTTTTTTTTTTTTTTTTTGTATTGATTTTCTATAGTTTGTTTCTCTTTGCTTGTGTACGCTTTTTCCATGTTGTTCATGGTTGCATAATTACTGGCTAATTTCCTTGGGATACTTTTTTAAAGTTTAGTTTATATTGCACAGGTATTACTGAAAATGATATTATATAGTCCCATATTTTGTTATTTTATATAAAATATATATATATATATATATATATATATATATATATATATATATATATATATATATATATATATATATATATATATATATATACATACACTATATACCTATATACAGTATTAACTATACACACTGACTTGTTGTTCACCTGTACCTATCGTGAGTAATATGTGTGTCAGCACTGTGTGGAAATCATTGTCTTCACGATTGTGTTGAAGATGTTCACTCTTGCTAACGGCATTTGTGTTGGCCTTTTTTTTTTTTTTTTTTTTCGTAAGTTAATTTATCTGTTTCCACTAGGTAGCTTTAATTAATAAATGTTTAATACAGTTCTTTTAATTGCTCACTGAGTAACTGTGATTGGATATTTTCTTTATCACTTTGTAAATATAATATGTATAGTTGTATGTATGAAACACGTATTTTATGTAGGTATAAATGGTAACACTCGTTGGTAGTAAATAAATGTTATAATAAATGAATGAATATATACTGTGTAGAATATTTATTGTTGGTGCAAGTATTTAATGATTGAATTATGAAGATAATTGAAGTAGGTATATGAATTTAAGTTGTAACTATACAACACGTTTTATATGTTTGTGCAGAAGCTTATTGTCTATCACTGTGTATTGTATAAATGAAGTAACTATGTAACTCACTAATTTTTACCGTGGTGGGAAATGATGTGAGTGGTGTTGCACGTGGTGATAGCGTTGTCCTTCGCGGGTTGATTGGCGTGTTGTCGTCTCAGCACATGGTGACGTCGGCTTCCCACACTGGTAGCTGTGGTGAGTGAATGAGTAGCGATGAGTAACTTGAGTGAAGACGGGTGAGTAAGATGAGTTGTGAATATGGACTTGGTGTTTTGCTGCGTGTCTTGACCTCTTCACACCTGCGTAAGCGGTGGGGGTTGGGTGGATGTAGCAGAGAGAGGAGGGTGAGGTCTGGTGGTTATGAGTTGTGAGTCGTCTCTCACTCTTCGTTTGTTTGTTTGTTTGTTTGTTTTTTTCTTTCTTTCTTGAAGTATTCTTGGTCCTTTTTTTCTTGTGATTTACTCGCTGTAGGATGAAGACTGCCGCTACTTGTAGGTGCGTGTAGATTATACAGACGACTCGTAGAGTTGTTAATTGTAGTTGATTGTAGATGGTTGTAGTTTGCTGATTCGTCGTAGGAATTGCAATATTGTATCAATATTTTGTTAAACTACTTGCAAGGCGTCGTGTGATCTCTTCACCTCTGCATCAGCATGATGATCTGGGAGACAGAGGGGGTGGATGGAGAGAAGCGTCAGGAGCTGGTTATGTTGTTGGTTGAGAGAGATATTCTTGTTTTCAATCTTGATATTTTGTAGGAATTTAATGTTGATTCGTAGACGAGGTTCGTATACGTTCGCTGCCACCAAATGTCATGTAGTAACAGGAGAGGTAAAGAATAGTATGGGACTATTTTTATTTGTCTTGGAAATATTAACAAGTCTCTCACACGGACGAGTATAAGTCCCGGGTAGCTACCTCCCTGTCTCGCTATCTGTCTCTCTCTCTCAAATTGCCAAGCCCTTCTCCCGTCACCTGTCTCCTCTGAGGCCTGTCTACTTCTCTCTTGCCTCTTCTGTGGCTAATCTTCGTCTGAGCTCTCTTTCCTAAATTCTGGTGTAGCAGGGGTGTGTCACGTGTGTTCCTCGTGGATGGACTAGGTCTTTGTTCACGAGAGGACTGCTGACAGCTAATTGCATCATCTCCTTACTGGCTGCTGTCATCAGCTTTCCTCAGTGTAAGCATGTTTAGCATTGCTCGATTCTCGCAGACACAACACCTCTCATCATCTGACTCCCTGCTTCTATCTATCTATCTATCTATCTATATAATATGTATTTCTACATACGTAATTCCATGGGAAGTTTGTGTTATTTTATGAAATACAATTGCCTATGGCAATTCGACGGTGCTGAATCCAAAAATTTATGTTGCCATTTCTAAAAATTGCTCCTTGCATGTATAAATCCAGATCTAACTAATCTTGATTTGGTGCCACATTTACCTCTTGTTAAATTATTGGTTTGAGTCAGCGTGAACCCATTTGAAAAAAAAATCAGGAACAGAGAAAACTTGAGTTTTACTGCAGAAAGCTCTCTTGAAGTTATTTGTTAAGTAACACTGATCAGTTACTCGTTAATACGGCGTAATGTAATAATACTGCCAGTACCCGCTACTTATTACTTTTACAATCCTGTGCATTTAAGTTGATGATGGAAAATGGTCTTTATTTTTAAACTCTTCAAAACACTACTGAAAGACATATATAGGATACAGCACAGTACAATATACCTGAACATGGTGACATCCGGTATATATACACGAACACACAACACAACCTTTGTACCATTACACACACTGCCATGTAATGAACTGTTACGGCACAAGACATAACATAAATACCGTCCTGGTTCATCATGTGCAGCATCAGTCATAACCTGTTCTGGAGCCTGGTTTTTGTTGGGAGTAGCGGGAAGGCACCCTTGTGCAGACAGCAGCCATTCCATGTTGGCAGTAAAGCCTCTGTTCCACTATATGTGCCTGACACTAAATGGTCGCCTGAAAGTGATATCTCAGGCCATGGTGGTGACGTGCAGCAGCTGCTGGTGGTGACGTGCACTCTCAGTGTGATAGGAAGCAGGTGCCACTGAACTCTGTGAAGGTCAGACACAGAAACACCAGATCGGCAATGATCCTAGCAGACAAAGCTCGCCACGGCACTGTCTCTAACCAGTGACATATCTTAAGACTGCCAAGCATTTGACAAGCTGTCGGCATAGCTTGGCTGGCGTATAGCATCAGTTTAAACCAAATAGCTCCGCCTTTTCCACAGAATTTGGCAGTAATATCTGCCCCGGTGAAGGCATGAAAGCCAGGAAGTGCGTCTGTCTTTTGTTGTCCTAGTGCATCAAAGACAGGTCTGGCTGGGATCCTGCCACTTCTCATCATGGCTACATTGTATACAACACCATCAGCGTGTGCCATAAGCAAGGTTAACTTATCAGTGTCAGGTGACACGGTAGTACAACTTGTGGTACAGAACCAGACTGAGACACTGCATCTGTGATCTGCCATATCAATAACGTATCTGCCTTATCAAGGTAATTGGTTGCCACGAGAGTTTTATTGCACTGTTTTTCCTGCCGGTGACACACACACACACACACACACACACACACACACACACACACACACACACACACACACACACACACACACACACACACACATTGTTGGTTTTCATGAGGGCAGCCAAAGCCTTGGCACTTCAGTGCTCTGATTTTGCTTTGCCTTCTCTGTCCAACAACTTTTGCAATGCAACATTAGCAATCTGGGTCTGGCCCAACACTTTATATACAATCTCTTTGGTAGAGTTCCGTGTGAGTCTGGTGGCAGGTTCAGAGAATCACTCCTGTATACACCGAACACCAACTGAACATCACTATACTCCTCAGCTGCTGATGTCACACGATCGGTAAAGACGTGTACTTGTGTTAGGGGAAATGTTGGGAAAAACATCATTGTTAATCTGTAACTTACAACTTCTATAAATAATATAATCATGATTATCTTTTAACAAAATACAGAAAAAACACTGTTACCATCAATGTAACCTGGGAACTTATATCAATGTCCAGCCTCGTACACGGCAGCATCAACACCACAACTTAGCAACGAGACAGTACCATGGCAACTCAGTTTCACTTATATTAACAGGACGAGTCAAATACGAGTATACTGTTAGTAAAAATAACAAATAACATAATCATATATGGCGAACATAATTATATTCTTACACTTAATAAATTTAAATAAATTTATAGAACACCAACAATCGTAAAATTACTTTTTTTTTTCGTATATTTAAAAAATGGAGGCAATATTGTTAACGACATAGCAATTTTATTAACAAATGTCTTGCAGTGTATAGTGTAACATTTGTCTATTTAGAATTACATCATCTGTTGCAGGTGTCACCCGTATAATATAATCTGTTGCAGGTGTTGCCTGTATAATGTAATCTGTTGCAGGTGTTGCCCGTATAATGTAATCTGTTGCAGGTGTTGCCCGTATAATGTAATCTGTTGCAGGTGTTGCCCGTATAATGTAATCTGTTGCAGGTCTTACCCGTATAATGTAATCTGTTGCAGGTCTTACCCGTATAATGTAATCTGTTGCAGGTGTTGTCAGTAATGTCACTTTAAAAGACTGAACGTTATGGTACTGTGTGTGGCAGCCATCTGGATTTTCACCAATTAAAGCTTTATAAAAATATTGTCAACATCCATTTTCGGACTCAGCAGCCTAATACTGCAACACTACCAACTGGACCAGTATATTAGAACCTCTTCCTCCTCCTCCTCCAAAAAATACTCTTAAAACCTCCTCCTCCCCAAAAAATACTTTCTCTTAGAACCTCCTCCTCCTCCAAAAAAAAAATGCTTTACTTTAGAACCACCTCTAAAAAAAAAAAAGGGCTTTATCTTAGACCCCCCTCCAAAAAAAAAAAAGCCTTCGAACCCCTTGCTCCTCTATCCTGAAATAATACCGCGCTTTATTCACTGAGAATTGGGAAGAACCGGGTAGAGGCTTAACTACAAAAGAAAAAAAAAAAAACACATTCATTCACTCTTCCAGTCCATGGAATCCTGACTCCCCCTCACATCCACACTTGCCTTCTTCACATACGTATTAGCTGGTTAACTTAATAGTGATGATGAAGATGATGATACTACTACAACTACTACTACTAATACAATAATAGCAGTAGTAATAGTTGTGTTAGTATTACATGATATAATACTAATAATAAAAAGAGATTTATAAAAGTCTCACGTATAGAGGGTGGTGTGGGCGGGACAGGGTGCTGCAGGTACGTCCACAGCCGCCCATCTGACCAACCCAGTGGCCGCCCTCAGGGCCTGACGAGCGTACATCTTCCACCTGCCGCTGCTGCCGAGTGACTGAGGCTGTGGCAGCTGGCAGTGGCACAGGTGACAGGCGATTGGAACAAGCTGATTGTGATTCTAATTTTGAGAGAGAGAGAGAGAGAGAGAGAGAGAGAGAGAGAGAGAGAGAGAGAGATCGTATTAAACAAATATTTTTCTTAACCTAATCTGTTTACATGTGATTGCTTAAGACAAGAGATGCGAATGCTTATTATTATTATTATAATTATTATCCCTGTGATTATTATTATTATTTATAATTATTACTGCAGCTAACTACTACTATGATTTTTTCTTAACACTATTATTACTATTATTATTATTAGCATTACTACTAATAACAATATTATCGTCTCTATCTATAGCCCGACGCCCTAATCCCGCAAAGGGTGGCCGCAGACAAAACGCCTCCAAGTCACTCTGTCACCCACCATTTGACTCCCCTCCCCCAACTCACCCCCCCCTCCCTCATATACCTCTCAACTCCATCCCTCCACCTCATCCTCGGTCTACCCCTCCCTCTCCCTCCCTCCACCTCACCTACATACACCCTCTTAGTCAGTCTTTCATTCTCCATCCTCTCCACATGTCCAAACCACCTCAGTGTATTTCTCCTAATCTTTTCAACCACATCCACACTTACCCCACAACGTTCCTTCACTTCTTCATTCGTCAACCTGTCCCTCCACGTTACCCCACAACGTTCCTTCACTTCTTCATTCGTCAACCTGTCCCTCCACGTTACCCCACAACGTTCCTTCACTTCTTCATTCGTCAACCTGTCCCTCCACGTCACTCCACATGCTCCTCTCAAGTAACTCATTATCGTAATAGTATTAATACCAATATTACCACTACTATTATTTATTATTATTGCCACATTATTTTTATCATTGTCATTATTATTATTATTATTATTATTATTATTATTATTATTATTATTACAAATCTACCTACCTACCCACCTACCTACCTCCCTATCCATCTACTTACGTATCTATCAATCTATCTATCTATCTATCTGTCTAAATCCTTTCAACACCTGAACATCACTGACACACCTGCACTACTAATTAAGGTGTTGATCTCTACCTGTCTATTTATCTATTAGCTTATATACGTTGTGTCCATCTATTAATCTGTCTATCTATATATCTATTTACCAGGTTATATATCAATAGGTTATCCTCCGTCCATCAATCAGTCTATCTATCCATCCCTCTGTCTATCTATCTATCTATTTACCCATCTATCTATCCATCCATGACTGAATATGAACAACGAATAAGTAATCATCATCATCATCATCGTCACCATCATCATCATCATCATCATCCAATCCTATGTCGCCCCATGAGAAGCGTTGGAGCCCAGGGCTAGGCACGTTGGTCCTGACATTTAAGATGAGAGTGACCAGCCTCACTCATCCCTGAGTGGCATTACGTAAGCAATAAACCTCAACCACCCGTTGGATATAAACCTGCACCGGCTCAATCCGATTGGAGCACCTAAGCCACCAAGCGCCATAATTTGGTTATATGGTTACCACCCAGCGTAGCAAATGGTTTCCTGGTGTACGGGAAACCATTTGGCTTGTCACTCAGTGTAGAGTCACCCACAGGCAGCAGGAAGAAAAAGAATGAAGGAAAGAATGACAGAAGAGGGAGTGTAAAGTTACCCGTAGGCAGAAGGACGAGGAAAGAATGAAGGAACGAAAGACTGAAGAGGAAGGAGGGAAAGAAGTGAGGAAGGGGCAGACACCCGAGGGCAGCACTACACCGAGTGAGTGGATGGTTAGCGCCTCTACCTACAATAAAAATATATAAACCATAACTAAACAGAAGGAACAGATAAATAAAAGGATAAAGAATAAAGAAACAAATAAAGGGCAATGCGTCAAAACAAATCAAAGGAGAAAAATCCCTAAGTAAATAGTGGTGAGGAAATACATCTTAAAGATAAATAATAAATTATAAATGAATAAATAAAACAGATGAAACAAAACAGAGATAAAACACAGATAAAACAGATAAATCACATAAAACAAATAAAACATAAAACATAAAACATACAAGACATAAAACAGACACTCGAGTTCTGGCCGTGAAGACGCTGCTGGTGACTCTCTCTTCCCCCCCCCCTCCTCCCTCTCTCTCATATATAAATTCATCTAGTGTTACCTGGCGAAGAGGAAGAAGACCAAGGAGGAGGAAGGAAAAAAAAAGGAAGAGGAGGAAGAGGAGGAAGTAGAAAAAGAAACGAGGAGGAGGAGGAGGAGGAAATAGAAAAAGTCAAGATGAAGAAGTGAAGGAGGAGGAAAGGTAGGGAAGGAGAAGAAAGTGAGGAAAAAGGGAGGAAGCAAAATGATAATGCTCAGGATGTGAAAGCCAGCAATGAAACGCTCTCATATACCCGAAGTTTGGCGACGCAGCGATAATAAATAAAACATAATATATATTAGGGAGTTGATGAAGATGAGAGGAGGAGGAGGAGGAGGAGGAGGAGGGTGCGAGGGAGAGGAGAAGGGATGATGATGATAATGAGGAGGAGGAGGAACAGGAGGAGAAAGCGAAAGAGAGGAGGACTAACATACATGATGATGATAAATAGCAAAGCAAACGTGGCTCTCATATACCTTGCGTTTGGCGACCCAGGTAGGAGGGAAGAAATAATGAAGAATTACCATAAGCCATAATAAGGGTATATGGCGCTGGAGCAGTAATGGGAAAATAAAGGGAGGAAAAAGAACGGAAATATCCAGATGAGAGGCGAGACTGACGAGAAGAGAACAGTAAGGAAAGACAGGAGACAAACTGGCACCTTTTAGTTGCCTCTTAGGACAGGCAGGATACTGGGAAGGTATTCTTGGACCCACGTTGAATCCGGCACCACAACGTATATATAAAGAGCAGCGCCCTACATTCCTACTCAGTGTGGCAGTGACCGCTGGAGGGAGAGTGGGTGGAGCGGAGGTGTTTGAAATCCTGCTTGCACTATGAAAAGAGTGGAACCGCCTAAAGTCAAATAAAAGTGTAGGAAACACATGGAGATTATTATTTAAAAAACGCATGGAGATTATTAAGTGACGAATATACTTACTGAGAAAAGTGGACATTGCGGAAGCTTCTGAAATCTCGCTCACATCCGAATATACTGGAACCGCCTAAAATCACATAAAAACGTAAAAAACAAGGCGACTGTTATTTGAGTGACGAATATATATAGTACGTAACGATAAGGGCGTTCGTGGCTCAAATCCAAAGTGAAACCAAATTTAAATATAGAAATAAGTTATAAATAGGAACGCGGTTTTGACCATTGAAACGGAATTAAGCGACTGACAAACGAAATTATTTACTACTACTGACGAAGGAAACAATATATTAGTGACAACATTTTAGCATAATTTCAAAACCAAAATAAGTTCAGTTCACTGCATACGCTCATTTTCAAACACTTGACAGAAAATTTGAAGTCATTTAAAATACGCGGTGTTGATTAAAGAATGCTTGTCAGGAAAAAAAATGTGAATTAACCTCCTTAGCTGCTGATTTAAGAAAGTCAGTGAAAAATAAGAAAATAAATAAATAACAAACATCAATTAGAGAATGAATGAAACCTTCACTTCTCGAAAAAAGAGAAAATAATGAACATGAACAGAAATATGCAAGACTCTTAATAAAAAAACTTAACTGAAGACAAAACAAGACTGAAGGAAATACAAGCAAAATTAACCATAAATAAAAATGGTGGTTACTATAAATAATTGAGTCACATTATCAATATTGGCTGTTATAATAAATCCATGTAAGTTATTAATATTTTGTACCTGTTATGGAGTTATTTATCTTAGATTTTTTTTTATATCCCTACCGTTTCTCTCTCGTCTCTGCCTTCTCTTCCCTTCCTTCTTCCCCTCCTTTCCTTCCCTCTCTCTTAGTCTTCCTCCATGTTTCTCCTCCTCCTCCTCCTCTCTCTCTCTCTCTCTCTCTTTCTCCTTTTCTCCTCTCTCCTCCCTCCGCCCCTCCCTCTCTTCCTCCTCCAGGTCAGGAGAAAGCGGGAGGAGTGTTAGAGAAAGCTGTTTACATCCGTCTCTCTCTCTCTCTCTCTCTCTCTCTCTCTCTCTCTCTCTCCACACACACACACACACACACACACACACACACACACACACACACACACACACACACACACCTCTATGTCAAATCCATCAGAAAATGCTATGTTAAAATCTTCCATACTAGACCATGCTATGCTAACATTTTCCATCATATGTTACTTAACCCCCTCATCGTAGGAACAAGTCTAGTGTTCGGTTTAAAGCCACATATTTCATTTTGTGAGTCATAGGAGCCTGTGTTAAATTTCGGTACGCTGGAATGTTATGCTATGCTAACACGTGCTAGGCTATGTTAGGCTCTGTCACATCATCCTAGGCTACGAAGGTTGGCAAGACTCTGCGAGAGGTTTTGCACTTGAACAGCGAAGGTCTTTTAGTTCATAAGCTTTGAACTAAGAATTTGCCACCGTTTTGCCGCCAATGCCCCAATAGCCTGTAATACGAGACGCCAGTTTGACCCTGCGCCATTGCTACCTACAGAGTGCCGCCGCAAATCGTGCTAATCCCTGTGTTAAACCCTCCTGTGTTAAACCCTGATGTTAAAACGTGTTACGCTCTGCCCAGGTGTTGGGTTCGTGTCGTGGTCGTCCGTGGCTCCAGCCCTGGAACGCATGGCCAGCTACGGATATGAAATGCTGGGCTACGACCCGCCTGGCTACATACACCACAAGGGAGAGGTGGAGGTGCCCATTGTGTGGGGTGAATGGGGAGATGGAGGGGGAGGAAGGGGAGGTGGTGGGGGAGGAAGTGGTGAGGAGGAGGTGGAAGAGTAGGTGGAGGAAGTGGTGAGGTCGTGAGGAGGAGGAGGAGAGTGGTGAGGAGGTGGCGATGTGGTGAGGGGGAGGTGGAAGAGTAGCTGGAGGATGTGGTGAGGTCGTGAGGAGGAGGGGAGTGGTGAGGAAGTGGTGATGTGGTGAGGAGGGGGTGGAGAAAGTGGTGAGGAGGCGGAGGAAGGTGGTGATATGATGCTAAGGAGGAGGAGGAAGATAATGATGGTGGTGGTGGTAGTGATGATGATGGTGAGCAGGAGCATAGTGGTGGTGACTGGAATGAGAGAGAGAGAGAGAGAGAGAGAGAGAGAGAGAGAGAGAGAGAGAGTTTCCCTTTTAGTCGCCTTTTACGACAAGCAGGGAATACGTGGGTAGCATTCTTTCTCCTCTAGCCCTAGGGATACCACGTGACCTAAGCAATATTTCAAATTCCCTAACACCTTTCCCTGAGTGATTCATTCTGTACATCCAAATATCCTCTTCCGTGAGAGAGAGAGAGAGAGAGAGAGAGAGAGAGAGAGAGAGAAAGAGAGGTGCACAGGTGAGGCCTCACACACACACCTGGTATTATTATTATTATTATTATTATTATTATTGTTATTATTATTATTATTATCATTGTCTCCACAGATCCGATATGGAACGGGCACATACCAATTGGAGATTTCGTTTCGCCTCTACTAAAGACGCTTGCCACATCACAGGGCGGAGGCTGCGAGAAGAGAGTGGTGAAGGGTGAGTAAATAGATAAATAGATAGATAGATAGATGGATGGAAAGGTAGGTAAAGAGGTTAGCTGGATAGATAAATTGATGGATAGATAGATTCTGAAGACTTGCTAGGTCACAGGGAGGAGGGTATGAACAGAGGGTGGTGAAAAGTGACAAACAGATAGATATAGATAGATAGACAGATAGTGACTGATAGATATATAGTATGCATGTTATTTGACTGTAGATGAGTTGATAGATAGAATGGAATACTTAACGCAACCTAACCTAACCTAACCTAACCCAAGCCAACCCATCCTAACCTACCCAATCTTTACCCAACCCAACCTATCCCATCTAAATCTAACCCAACCCTACCGAAACCCTACCCAATTTACCCCAGCCTACCCAACCCATCCCAACCCAATCTACCCCAGCCTAGCCTAATCTACCCCCTCCCCCCAGGCTACGAGAACCGGCTGGGGCTACGCGTGGCCATACCTTACTTCGGCGACTTCCAGGTCACTAGGGAGCTGGGACCTGGAAGATTTATGGACGTACTGGGACCTGGACGCTTTCCTTACCCTGGGGTGGGTCTATCTATCTGTGTATCTATCTGTAACTACACGTCTATCTCTATCAAGCTATCTGTAACTACCTGTATATCTATTTACTATCCTGGGGTGGGTAGATTGAATGGCTATCTACTATCTATCAACCAAGCTATCTATCAGACCAGTTTTAATGTCTATCTGCTTCTATCTATCAACCAACCTATGTCTGTCGAGTAGTTTGACCCTATTTTACCTACCTATATCTATCTATCCATCTATTCCTGTTTTTTCATATATCAATGTGGCTATCCCTCTTTCTATCTATCAGTGTCTATCAAGCGGTCTGTCTGTCCATCCCTGAATGTCTATCTGTCTTTCCATCTATCTATCTTATTCGCTCTCTCTCTCTCTCTCTCTCTCTCTCTCTCTCTCTCATTCCTTAATATATCAAAATATACTCTTTCTACTAAGCGTATATTACTCCATAGCTGTATACTGAAGAGCTGTGTGGTTACACCCAAAAATTTATTTCAGCAGTAAATATTTTAATGCCTGCCCCCCACTCGCCTGACTGCCGGTATTCACATCGCTGCAGCACTCACACTATCGCTCACGCCTCTATGTAATATTTTAACTACTTCCGTCCACCAACGCATACTATGGCTAATGATTACTAAGGGACGTTATTTTATGCCCAAGGAATGCATAAAAAAATAGTGTTTGTTGAGAGGTGTGTGTTAAATCACCATCCCCTTTTGCTAATTCTACAACCTGTCTATCTATTACCTATTGCCAGGAGGTTAGGTAGATAGTTAAGTGGATGGATAGGTAACTACTGTACTGTATATCATTGTACTTACTGAAGGAGGCGTGCGGCAAGATTCACCACCTTTTGTTGTATAAATAGGCTATCACAAATATTATCAAACCAAATCATAATCAAAGAAAACGTGACTCAACTGGCACAACTCAAGGCAGACTTAACTAAACTTCTGTCAGCCTAATTTACGTTCATGTATGTATATTGTACTTGTGTATGGATTTGCGTGTGCATGAATGTAGTTTATGTATACATGTATGTGAATGTATGTCTATGAACAGATATGTACATGTATCTGAATGAATGTATGTGTATGTCTGTATGTGTGAATGTATATGTATATGTATGTGTTTGTATGCATGTATGTATGTTATTTATCTATTTATATCTATTTCAGCTACAAGACAGGGAGAAGCACAAGCATCAGCACCAAGGGAGTCAGGAACACCACCACGGGAGTCAGGAACACCACCACAAACAACCTGACAAAACCGGTATGTACCAAAGCCTTCGGAATTACCCTTGGAACAGAAGATAGATAGATTGATAGATAGTAGTAGTTGTAGAAGTAGTATAGATACATACATAGTAGTAGTAGATAGATACCGTAGTAGTAGGCAGATGAATACATAGATAGTAGTAGTAGTAGTAGTAGTAGCTGGACAGACAGACAGACAGACAGACATATAGTAGTAGTAGTAGTAGTAGTAGTAGTAGTAGTAATAATGATAATAATAATAATAATCATAATGTATGCTAAATTGTTATGCTTGTAATCTTAAAGAATTAAAATAAAAACTAAACTGTATATCTCGTTTCACATGGGCGCCTAATATCAGTCGCACGTCCTGCTCGATCTCTAGCAGCATTGTTGCCCCTAGGACCGAGAATAGAATGGCGATGGAATTTTTTTTTTTTTTTTTTGTTAATATACTGTATGTAGTTAATTGAGTTTAAATGTTAACTTAAAATATAGATAATTTATAGGTGTGTGTGTGTGTGTGTGTGTGTGTGTGTGTGTGTGTGTGTGTGTGTGTGTCGGGGAAAGTGGAGATTGTCAGGCGTGAAAGGATTGATCTTGCTGGTGAGTCTCTTATGTGTGTGGAAGAGTTTTGTTATTTGGGAGCTGTTGCCTCTCCTGATATTGACGCTCCCTCTGTGCTAAGGGATCTTTGTATGCAGCATGTGTTAGGAGTGTAATGGTGTATGGCAGTGAGACCTGGCAGTAAAGGAAGAGGATATTCGCAAGCTCAAACGTACAGAAATGACAATGATTAGGTGGATGTGCAGTGCGTCCCTGAGTGTGAGGCCTGGGGGGGCTGGGTTTACGATGGAAGAGTTGAGAGGTAGGATGGGACTGGAGTGTATTGGTGTTGTGATGAGGAGGAGTAGATTGAGATGGTTTGGGAGGAATGATGGGACTGGAGTGTAGTGGTGTTGTGATGAGGAGGGGTAGATTGAAATGGTTTGGGAGGAAGGATAGGACTGGAGTGTATTGGTGTTGTGATGAGGAGAGGTAGATTGAGATGGTTTGGGAGGAAGGATGGGACTGGAGTGTACTGGTGCTGTGATGAGGAGGGGTAGACTGAGATGGTTTGGGAGGAAGGATAGGACTGGAGTGTACTGGTGCTGTGATGACGAGAGGTAGAATGAGATGGTTTGGGAGGAAGGATGGGACTGGAGTGCATTGGTGCTGTGATGAGGAAGGGTAGATTGAGATGGCTTGAGAGGAAGGATGGGACTGGAGTGTACTGGCGTTGTGATGAGGAGAGGTAGATTGAGATGGTTTGGGCATGTTGAGAGGATGGAGGAAGACAATTGGGTGTGGACAGTGAGAAGTGTGAACGTTGGGGGTAGGGTTGCTAGAGGCAGACAAAAATTGACCTGGGACGAGGTCATGCAGTGCGACCTCAGGGATAAGGGATTGAATCGGGAAGCTGCCAGAGATCGAGCAGCGTGGAGAACAGGCATTAGGTGACCAAGGCAGACGCATACAAGGATGTTGGAGCCTTTATAAACGATGCGATATAAACGGTACGAATGCACATGTATTGCTACAAAACACCAATTAACAAAGGAAATAAAATGTTAGTAAGCCAATAGACAACTTCCCATGGTTGTAGACAAACGTTTCAGAGCTATAGTTTGTCCACCTTAACTTGGCCCAAATTTCCGTCCCTTTGCGGCTTATTTCACGTACCTCAGTGGTAGAAAATTGCAATACTACAGCTCTACACCCTTTCCAAAGCACTATTGCATGACAGGCACCATAGTCTAGTGTTGATCTATTGGTGCAACTCAACATTCACGATGGAGATATATCAATTTTTGGCCAAGTTTAAGTAAGAGGCTTATAGTATGCTGGCAAAAGATATTCAGAAAAGTAATCATCCAATAACACTATCATGCCGGTATGAATATTTCCCAAAGAGACTGGACTGTAATACTCTTTTCTCCTCTCTCTTTTTTATTTCTTTTCTATCTCTACTTCAATGGTCACTGCTCCTCTGAACTGTCTGCTTACACCCGTCTAGCAACAAACTCTCACCCTTTTTCTATCCAACTCTCTAATGCAAGAGTTAACCGTTACTCCCAGTTCTTCATTTATGTAACAGGTCAGCTCTGGAACTGTCTCCCTTTGCATTTCCTGCTACCTATGATCTCCAGTCATTCAAACGCAGTGTGTCCAGGCTTCTCGAAATGATCGGATCTTGAATTTAGCTCTCTTTTGTATTTTTTTTCCTTGGAGGGAACAGTTTGCGGGCTCCTGGCCTTTAGTTCCTTCTTCCTTGCTTATATATATATATATATATATATATATATATATATATATATATATATATATATATATATATATATATAAATTACCCTTTGTGTCTAAACAGCTTCCATCGATATCACAGTCAACATCCACAATATCGACAATCAGTGGTGTTCTCTTCCCTCCCCGCCACACATCTCGTCCTGACGTTATCTCCACCCACCACACTTCATCACATTGACTCAGGTTTCTGGCTCTAATATGGCACCTCTATTACTTGTCTTGATATCACAGTACCGTTAGTAGCAACTGTCATTATTGTGAGAATTCAGTAGTCTCACCCAGGCACTTATCAGGCTTTAAGAGGCACTATACTGATATTTACTTGGTAAATCTTCACGTTAAACTCAGTATGTGGGAATGATTCGTCTACTAAGTACTTTTTTGTCTTTGCACCCTTCATACTAAACCTATATTAGATTGATATAATGTATGAGAGGGAGGCCAAGGATGAGTTGGAGGGATGGAGTGGAGAGGTATATGAGAGAAGGGGATATGAGCTGGAAGCAGGGTAATGCAATGGCAGGGGACAGGGCGACATGGAGGCGATTTGTTTGTGTCCACCCCTTACGGGATTAAGAAGTCTGGCAATAGATAGATAGATAGTAATGTATGATCATACTGACACGACAGGGACTGCAGGTGTATGTACAGACTTTCCAATGGAGACTTCACAACAAAAATACACACATAATTAAGCTTGCAGCCATCGATAAAATATTGTTCATGCTCTATCGATCTATCTATCTATCTATATCCCGACGCCCTACTCCTGCAAAGGGTGGCCGCAGACAAAACGCCACCAAGTCTTTCTGTCACCCACCATTTGACTGCACTCCCTCCAGCTCACTCCCCCCTCCCTCATAAACCTCTTAACTCCATTCCTTCACCTTATCCTCGGTCTCCCCCTCCCTCTCTCTCCTTCCACTTCACCTATATACACCCTCTTAGTCTTTCATTCTCCATTCTCTCCACATGTCCAAACCACCTCAGTGTATTTCTCCTAATCTTCTCAACTACATCCTCATTCATGCTCAGCCATGTCCAAAGAATTATACCGTAAGCTTCATCAATAATTCGATAATTACTTCACAGTAATTCCTCCCTCACAGTGCCCTTGATGTATGTGGCTCATGATATTTATTGTGATTTCCATTCAGAGCACAGCGCATTACACAGGATCTACCAGCATGTCCTGGGTCCTCAGTCATGTCAGAAGTAAGGGACGCCAAACTGTCAATATGGCTGCCAAGAGGCCACCACGGACACCGGCTTCGTCTTCAACATACCGCTGGACCTTAAAGTAAAACGAAAAGTATAAAATAATGACCATCACGTAGCCAAACAATCAGGCAATGTTGTACTAACATGTGGCATCATCATCCTTCCATAGAACATTAATCCTAAAAAAATGGATTACACCTGAACCATTCGTCCCTTGAGCATAAGTGTGAGCATTTTTTTTTTTTTAGCAAGGAAGAAGGAGCCAAAAGCCAAGAGCCCACAAACCGTTCCCTCCAAGAAAAAAACAATGCAAAAGAGAGCCAAATTCAAGCTCCGTTCATTTCAAGATGCCTGGACGCACTGCGTTTGAAAGACTGGAGATCATGGGAAGTAGGAAATACAGAAGGAGGGAGACAGTTCCAGAGATGACTTAATAAAACATGAATCCCGCTACATAAAGTATTCCAGACGTCTCTTGGCATTTATTTTGAGTTATAATTACGATGCCCTGTCTCATTGCACTGCGCAGTTGACCCTCTTGCGGTTTGGTGCGGTGAGGATCTATCCCTTCTCTCCTTGGGGCTAAGATAAGAATAAATGTGTGTGTGTGTGTGTGTGTGTGTGTGTGTGTGTGTGTGTGTGTGTGTGTGTGTGTGTGTGTGTGTGTGTGTGTGTGTGTGTGTGTGTGTGTGTATAAATTGGGAGTGTGTCGGCCTGTCTCGGCAACCTTTCTTTCTTTGGGGAAAGCAGCCTAGGTATGTAGATAGATAATTGCGAATCCCAAACTTGACACAAAACTCGAATTTTTGCTGGTTTAACACCGGTATAGATCAAAACTGGAATGAATTTCAAGGTCATTTATACACTCATCACAGAAAATAACTGGAAAATGTGGAATTGTAATAAACGACCTTCTGTAAAAATATTGTCAAATTCCTTGGTAGTCCTCATTACTATCTATCTATTGCCAGACGCCTTAATCCCGTAAGGGGTGACCACAAACAAATCGCCTCCATGTCGCCCTGTCCCCCGCCATTTCACTGCCCTGCTCCCAGTTCACACACACTCTCTCTCATATACCTCTCCACTCCATCCCTCCGTCTCATCCATTGCCTCCCCCTCCAGCTCCTCCCCTCCAATTCACTCGCATACATTCTGCTCGTCAGTCTCTCACTCTCCATTCTCTCGTTTCGCTTCAGCTTTTTTCATTTCAGATACGATCTGATTTCATCTTTTTTCCAAGCAGTTTCCCAGGTGTGGAATGTGGATGAGATTCTGTTTCTGGATGTGAGGCCTGGATATGATTTGAGTCTGATCATAGGCGAGTTTTCCCTGCCATTAAACAGAGCTGGCCACACAGTGTTGCAAAATGGCCACACATAGTCACTGGCCAATGGCTTGTCAGAGAATGCATACTCACACATTTCGCCTAGGGTACAACAACAAGAATTTATAAAGCTTTTGTGACGGCACTCTGTCGCCTCCGTCAGATGTAATCCATTATTTATTGATTGCTTAAATATCGCACACCATCCTGAGCAAGACCCAATTACCATGAAACTGGTCCTTGGAAAAAAATACCAAAAAAAAAAAAAAGTAAAAAAGCAGCAATACTTCCCACCATCCGCTAAAGAACCCCGAAACAATCAATGCATGAAATAAAACCCACGACGAGGGAGACCCGTGGGTTGCTTTCAAAATCCTGTGCACAGCAAGGACACAGGATCCGGGTGTGTTGACAGCGGCGATATACAGAGAAATGACTGAAGCAACCCAGCACAACAGATGCCCTGGCCAGTCAACTCCAGTCTCATGTTGACAGGCCACACCTTAAGCAATCCCTCCACTGACTACACCTGTTTTTGAACCGGGAATTAACAGACTTCCCGGATCCCTCTCACTTGGAAAAGGAGAGACCAGCCAAAGTCTATCTATCTGTCTATCTACTGCCAGACGCCTTAATCCCGTAAGGGGTGGCCACAAACAAATCGCCACCATGTAGCCCTGTCCCCCGCCATTTCCTTGTCCTGCTCCCAGCTCACACACCCCTTTCTCATATACCTCTTCACTCCATCCCTAAATCTCATCCTTGACCTCCCCTCCCTCTCCCCCCATCCACCTCATTCACATGCACTCTCCTCGTCAGTCTCTCGCTCTCAATCCTCTCCACATGGCCAAACCACCTCAGTGTGTTTCTCCAGCCAAAGTAATTAGTATCAATTGGTATGGGGCATCGTGAACCCGTATTCCCATAGGGTGAGGAAGCTGCCTAACATCTTAGCAATTTATTTTTGGATATGGCTGGTTAATATCCTTTTCTACGTTATTTATGCAGAGTATAAAGATAGTGCAAGGATTTATGTAACACAGGAAAGGACGATAATGTATAATAAAGTAAACTCGCTTAGGAGGAGGTGTTAGGGAGCGTCCTCAACCACAGAATACTGATGACTGACGAGGGGTTATGAGGAGGCCTGTGGTGCAGTGGTAACAAATCCAGCTGGTAACATACTCGCTTCTGCTTCGATTTACTGGCCTCTCACACTGTAGGATGATGCTGGTTTTTCCTTTGCCATTGTTAACCCAAGAGAGCAACTGGGGATTTGGATGTATATTGTATTCTAGGGGACGAGTCAGCCTTAGCAGAAACTGATTACCTGCCTCAATGACCCTTCGTGCATTTCAAAAGACATTAATCCTAAGCCCTCACCTTTTCTCTGAGTGGATAGGGAAGCCATCTGCAATCCAGAAGGACGCGAGTTCGACCCCAAGATGTGCTAATTGATATGACTCACCTAAATCTCATAAAAATTACCTCTGGCACCTTTCCTGAATAACAGCCCTTGTGTGTATAATTATGGACAGTGGGTACTGGTGCTGAAGTGTGGCATGTAGGGGCACTGTTGGGCCTCAAGGGATGAAGTATGAAGTTTATGCAGAGACGACACATAAAAAATAATATGGATAAGATAAGTGGGTGATCATCACATGTAAAGAATCACTGTAAATTAATATCCTACTTATTGGCCACTTAGTGTTATTTTTTTTTTTTCGTTCACTATATCTTATGTCTAATGATAAGCGGGTGGAGAGGATGGAGAGCGAGAAACTGACGAGGAGAGTGTATGTGAGTGAGGTGGAGAGGGGGAGAGGGAGGGGGAGGCCAAGGATGAGATGGAGGGATGGAGTGGAGCGTATATGAGAGAGGGGGGTGTGAGCTGTGAGCATGGCAGTGAAATGGCGGGGGACAGGGAGACATGGAGGCGACTTGTTTGTTGCCACCCCTTAAGGGATTACGGCGTCTGACAATAGATAGATAGACAGATAAGCGGGTGTTTGTGTATGTGGTTGGTGGGGTACAGTTTTCAAGAGGACCAAAACAGTTTGAGAAAATTTTGGAATGTCCTCCCGCACATTAGACTAACAGCAGTGGGTCTTATGGAATGATTTGGCCCATTCAATTTACATGGTCTTTTTCGAGGATGCATAAACAACGTAAAAAAGAGAATGGGATCCAAGTCTTATGGTGGGGGTGGGAGGTAGGAAAACGAAATTCTGCTTAGTAGTACCCCTCCACTCGGTCCTAATTTTCAGCAAAGTGAGGCCCCGAGGACTGTGTGAATGGAGGGGGGCGGCCTCATTTGGTCCTGCCAAACGCTTGTTTTTTTTTGTTTTTTTTGTTTTTTTTTAATGCAAGGAATAAGGAACCAAAGGCCAGGAGCCTGCAAACTGTTCAAACCAAGAAAAAAAAAATAGTACAAAAGACAGCCAAATTCAGGATCCATTCATTTCGAGATGCCTGGACACACTGCGTTTGAAAGACTGGAGATCATAGGAAGTGTGCAAGGCAACTTTTGTTTTTAACCTAAGAACAGCAAGTTTGGCACAGTGGTAGACCTTCCCTCACACAAAGTTTTAAACAGCCTGGCACCTCCAAGGACTGACCCTCATGGGTGAGGAGATGGGCCAGGGCTGCCGGACCACCCTGATATACACGGATATAGATTTACCAGCGAAAACGAAATTCTGCACAGTGGTACACTTCCACCTAGACCAGGTCTTAGGGTAAAGCCTCCAAGGATCAACCCCAGTGAGGTCCTAGGGGTCCCAGGTAGTGCCAGTATACATGGCCATAGTCTAACTTTGTTTTACTTGGAAAAAGAAAATTTGGTATAATGACAGACCTCCACGCCGAAAAGGCTTTGGGCAGGATAGGTCTCCGCCCCTAGTGGAGAGGACGGTGGTGGTCAGCACGGCCATTGCCTATTACCCATGACAACGACCTTGTGCACGGCGATGGGCCTTCTTCAGGATCTGGATGTGGCCTAGGTGGGATCCTTAGCTCCGCCTCCTCTAAATAATAACTTTTTTCCCTTTTGAATCCTGCAAGCGTGGGTGCGGCTATGAAATGTTTCCTTTGTCTTGTGTTCTTGCTATCTCGACGGCTTTCTTTGCCAGAGGAAGGAGTTGCCGAGTTAGGTGGGTTTAATATAGACTTAAGGTTACAATATCGTGTCGTGGTCGTCTGATTACAGGGAAAAAGACGACACCGTAAAGACGGGCTTAAGTTCTAAAGTTTGCCAACATTTCTGCCCCACACCGAGGGTGGCTTGTGGCATGATGCACTAGTACGGCCAAAACTTAGTCCACATTCCCTGGCCAGCACTGCATCCTGGCCATCCATAGATCTCATAAGCTCCATAACGCCTCTTCCTTACCGATTTATTTTTGGATACGGCTTGATATTTTGTACGTTATTCATGAACTTGGCTCGCTGTTGTTTTGTTTTTGTTTTTTCTTGGAGGGAACAATTTGCTAGCTCCTGGCCTTGGTTCTTTCTTCCTTGCATTAAAAAAAAAAAGATCTTGGAAGGACTAATGTAACATAGGAGAATAAGGTGTATTAAGAAGAACTAATAGCTTAGGAAATGGTGTTGCTACCATCTTCATCATCACCATCTTCATCATCATCATCATCATCATCTAATCCTGTGCTGCCCCATGAGAAGCTTAGAAGCCCGTGGCTAGGCAAGTTGGTCCTGACATTTAAGATGAGAATGACGAGCATCACTCATCCCTGAGTGGCATTACGTAAGCAATAAACCCCAACCACCCCTTGGATATAAACCTTCATCGGCTCAATCCGATTGGAGCTCCGTAATTACCCACTAAACCATCAGGCGCTATAATTTAGTTATATGGTTACCAACCAGCGTAGTAAATGGTTTCCTGGTATACAGGAAGCCATTTGGCTTATCACTTGGTGTAGAGACACCCATAGGCAGAAGGAAGAGGAAAGAGATGGAAAGAAAGACAGAAGACGGAAGGAAAGAAGGAAGAAAAGAAAGGAAAGGGCAGTCACCCGAGAGCAGCATTACGTCGAGTGAGTGGATGGTGAGCGCCCCCACCTACCACTATATTGCTGTCACGCCAACTATTTCATATAACACATTCCATCGCTATGGCCAGTATGAAAATATCCGCCAGCAGTTGACTGATAGCACCCAGAAAGAGAAGATGGACATCTATCTATCTATCTATCTATCTGTCTGTCTGTCCGTCTATCTATCAATCTATCTATCTGTCTGTCATCTATCTGTCTATCTCTATATCTGTCTATCTATCTGTCTACCGACCTATCTATCTGTCTATCTATCTATCTATTTATCTATCTATAGCCAGACGCCTCCATATTGTAGCACCAGTCGAGCAGGGAGTACTTCCAAAGTGGATGGAAAGCTGATGACAGGGGGAGCTGGAGCTCCCGTTTCATCAGCCCTCGGGACTAGTTCCTGACCATTCCCCTTTGCTGAACTTTTTCAGTGTTTCAGTAACACAAAGAGTAGGCCAGCATGCTCTCCAATACAAATTTCTCTAACTATCTATACCAAACTACATGCACAGTACACACTACACTTCCTTTTCAAAATTTAACTAATATGGCGTCTTTTCACCAAGCCTCGGAGTCCCCGGGGACCAAAAATGCCCCCACCATCCGCCCCTCTCCCGGTGATGACTCGAGGTGCCTGGAACCACTGTCTGACTCTCTTCTTCTTCATTTCTGCAACATTCGCGGCCTTTCCTCTAACTTTCGCTCTGTTGAGCACCACCTCTCCTCCTCTAAACCTCACCTTCTTTTTCTAACGGAGACTCAGCTGTCTGAGGCAATTGACAGCAAACCCTTTTCTGTATCCTCCTACTTTCTCTATACTCATTTCAAAGCCAAAGGTGGCTGTTGTGTATATATACGCAACGACTTATCTTGCTCTCGTGTTCCTGAATTCTATTCTTCTGAATTCTCCACACTCTGGCTTCAGCTTTCCTGTCATTCTCTGACTAAATATATCTGTGCTGTTTACTTATCCCCTAATTCTACTGACTATCAAAAATTCTTCGACTATCTTACTTCTACGATGGAACACATTCTATCCATTTCTCCTTTCTCTGAAATCTTCATTCTAGGAGATTTCAGTGTTCACCACCACCTTTGGCTCTCCTCTCCTTTCACTGATCCACCTGGTGAACAAGCCTACATCTTTTCTATCCTTAATGACCTAGAGCAGCTTGTACAGCACCCTAC
The DNA here is from genome assembly GCF_032717465.1 of Coenobita brevimanus. Taxonomy (NCBI): domain Eukaryota; kingdom Metazoa; phylum Arthropoda; class Malacostraca; order Decapoda; family Coenobitidae; genus Coenobita; species Coenobita brevimanus. Next base: position 5,641 of record NW_027643345.1, on the reverse strand, counting down.
CCGTATTCCTGACCGCCTTGGAGAGAGCTCCAACATACTTGACCTCTTCCTCACAACTAATCCTTCTGCTTACTCTGTTAATCTTTTCTCTCCGTTGGGCTCCTCCGATCACAACCTTATTACCTTAACCTGTCCTATCACTCTGGTACGGCCTGTGGACCCTCCAGGGAAACGTCGTCTGTGGCATTTTGGAGCCGCGGACTGGGAGGCCCTCAAGCAGTACTTCTTCAATTTTCCCTGGAATGATTATTGCTTCCTTGGCCGGGAGCCATCTGAGTGTGCCTTGCGCATTACAAAGGTTATTCTGTCAGGCATGGAAGCATACATTCCTTTCTCATATCCTTTGACTAATGCAAGGAAGCCTTGGTTTAATCACGCTTGTTCTAATGCTGTCCGCAACAAGGACAGGGCCTATAAAAGGTACCGGAGCCAACCCACCCCTGAATCACATCTTTTATACGTTTCTGCCCTGAATCATGCTGAGTCTGTTCTTCGCTCTGCTAAAACTAATTTCATCCCTACTAAATGCTCTCAACTCTCCAACTCGAATTCTTCCCGCTCCTTCTGGCTCCTTGCCAAAAACCTTTCTAACAACTTTACCTCATCATCCTTCTCTCCTCTTTTCTACTCTGATGGTTCTGTAGCTATTTCTTCTACTGATAAAGCAGATCTCTTCACTCAGACTTTCTCCTCCAATTCCACCTCAGACGATTCCGATGCTGTTCCTCCATCACTTCACCCCTCTGACTTCCTCATGGCTGACATTAAAATTTCTTTAGCTGATGTATTTTTCTGCAGTCACAGGCCTCAATATTAATAAGGCATATGGGCCTGATGGAGTCCCTCCTGTTGTTCTCAAGAACTGTACTTCTGTGCTTACACCCTACCTAGGCAAACTCTTTCTCCTTTGCCTATCAACTTGTACCTTTCCTTCTTGCTGGAAGTTTGCTCTCATTCAGCCAGTCCCAAAGAAGGGTGACCATTCCCAACCTTCTAACTATCGTCCAATTGCTTTAACATCCTGTATCTCAAAAGTTTTCGAATCAGTTCTTAATAGAAAAAAGTTTTAAAGCATCTTTCCTATGGCAGCCTTCTTTCTGATCGTCAGTATGGGTTCCGTCAGGGACGTTCCACTGGCAATCTTCTCGCGTACCTTTCAGACTCCTGGTCATCCACCTTTCGGGACTTTGGCGAAAGCATTGCCATTGCACTTGACATCTCAAAGGCTTTCGATCGAGTCTGGCATAAATCTTTAATTTCCAAACTGCTCTCTAATGGTTTCTATCCTTCTATCTGTGCCTTCATCTCTAGCTTCCTTTCTGGTCGTTCTATAGCCGCTGTTGTAGATGGCCATCGTTCTTCTCCTAGATTTATCAACAGTGGTTTTCCTCAGGGCTCTGTCCCATCACCAACTCTCTTCCTTTTATTCATCAATGACCTTCTAAGCTGTACATTTCACCCTATCCACTCATACGCTGATGACTCAACCCTTCACCTTTCCATTCGGTTCCCGCAACGTCCATCTTAGCAGTTACTTCATCAATCAAGGGATGAGGCTATGGCACACCTAATGTCTGACTTGGCTCGTATCTCTGACTGGGGTAAAAATAATCTGGTTGTTTTTAATGCATCAAAGACTCAGTTTTTACACCTATCAACCCGTCAAAATATTCCACAGGTATACCCACTGATGTTTAATAATATTCAGCTTAATCCTGCATCATCCTCGGAACATAAAGCTTGGGGTTTCATTTACTCGGAACTTATCTTGGAAAGATCATATTACTTCTCTTGTAAAATCTGCTTCCAAGAGATTGGGTGTGCTAAGCTGACTCCGTTTCTTTCTTTACCCCTGCACAATTGTTGACTATATACAGGGGTTTTATCACGCCCTTACTGTGTGTGAAGTACAACTCTCATGTGTGGGGAGTGCTCTCCACATACATCTCTTCTCAATAGGGTGGAGTCAAAGCGTTTTTCGTCCTCATTAACTCCTCTCACTCTTCTTACTGACTCCCCTTCTCAACCTCTGTCTCTTCGCCGCACTGTTGCATCTTTCATCTCTTTTCTATCGCTACTTCTAATGGTCATTGCTCCTCTCCGGAACTGTCTGCATACATTCCTCCGCCTTCTACGAAGGGGTGCGTAAGCACCCGTCTAGCAGCAAACTCTCTCTCATCCCTTTTCTGTCCAACTCTCTAATGCAATAGTTAACCGTTACTCCTAGGCCTTCATTTATGCAACAGGCTCAACTCTGGAACTGTCTCCCTCTGTCTGTATTTCCTGCTTCCTACTGATCTCCAGTCTTCTTCAAACGCAGTGTGTCCAAGCATCTCGAACATGATCGGATCTTTAATTTGGCTCTCTCTTGTATTTTGTTTTTCTCTTGGAAGCGAGCAATAACTGCGGGCTCGCGGCCTTTGGTTCCTTCTTCTTCGCATAAAAAAATACCATAGGGACGGCCACAAACAGATCGCCTCCAGTTGTCAACTCCTTGTCCCCTGCCATTTCCCGCTTTTCCTCCCCTCAACTTACTGTAGCATCCCGCTGTCTCATGTACCTCTCCACTCCATCCCTTTCATCACATCCTCGCTCTCCCCTTTCCCCTTTATACTTATAATCCCATAGTTAACCCATGCACTGGCGATATTCACTGGCAACCCCGGATTACTCGGTGTGACTCAGGCGGATTATTCAAAAGGGGATTACTGGATGGAAGACGGATTACTTGTGCCAGGAGATGAGCAAAGATAAGTGGCAGGAATATGTTATTAAGGTGACGAATGGAATCATACGAGGTAAGCTCTCAAGTACTGAGAGGATATGACGTGGAGGGAAGGCTAAACGTTCGAAAGTGCTAATGATGTGCTGATGGGAGAGTTCATGTATTCGCCATCATCATCATCATCATCATCATTATCATCAATCATCATCATCATCTTCATCATCTTCTTCACCATCTTCTTCGTCTTCTTCATCATCTTTCTTCTCCTCCTCCTCCCCATTATCATCATCATCATCATCATCATCATCATCATCATCCATACATTCATCCATCATCGCCATTATCGTCGTCATGGTCCACATCTTCATCATCTTCATCATCTTCTTCTTCTTCATCATCATCATCATCATCATCTTCATCATTCTCCTCCTCCTTCTTTTTCTCCTCCTCCTCCTCTTCATCATCATCATCGTCATCATCATGAACATTCATCCATCAATCATCATCATCGTCATCATCTTCTTCATCGTTTTCCTCTTTTTCACCATTGTGAAATTCTCTCTCTCTCTCTCTCTCTCTCTCTCTCTCTCTCTCTCTCTCTCTCTCTCTCTCTCTCTCTCTCTCTCTCTCTCTCTCTTTCTCAGCATTTAATCACCACCACCACCACCATCATCATTATCATCATCTGCTCTGAGGCAAATATCGTGCCCACTCGACAGACAAATAAAAAAAAAAAGCAACAGAATGATGAAATAATTGAGAGGAAATTAAAGCTGACTCCTGCCATTACAGCGTTAACACCACATGATGTACATTACTACCATTACCGTCATCACCATCATCATCATCATATCATCATCATCATCATATCATCATCATCACCATCATCATCATCATCATCTCATCATCATTACGTGTGTGTGTGTGTGTGTGTGTGTGTGTGTGTGTGTGTGTGTGTGTGTGTTAAAATTATATCTCATGAACGGCTTCAGATATCAACATGAAACTTTCAGGGTATCAATATATGTGCAAAATCTTTGAATTTTAAGCCAAAAGCATATCCTAGCGGGCTATTAGCATTTGGTTTCCGAATGCTTGTCTTTCATTCTAGGCGATTTAGTTTATTACACCGAACTGTCCTCTTCTGTGTTACACAAATCCTTCCAATATCGCCATACTCTGCATAAACAACGTCCAGAGGGATATCAACCCCACATATCCAAAAATAATTCGCTACAGGTAGAGGTGGTTTGCGTGATTGATCTTTCCTTATTCACTCACACTGCCGAACAGACTAATGTATTCAGCTGTAATATAAATCCACCATGGGTAAAAAAAAAAAAAAAAAAAAAAAAAAAAAATGGCACTTTCCTACAAACTGATCTTTTCCTGAAGTTGGTATGCACTACATCGAGTGGGTGGATGGTACGCTCCCTCATCTACCACAGTGATGGATGGATGGTATTACTGGGTGATTTGAAAAACCCAAACACTCATGCCCGTAATAACTGCGGTACACACACACACACACACACACACACACACACACACACACACACACAGTAACTACTCTTATACGTAAAATACATGGAGCAGTCTGCAGTCGCACACACACACACACACACACACACACACACACACACCAGTGTTATTCAAGCCACACCACTCAGCCCGCCTCGTGTTTGCTCCCTTTTGGTGCATAAGCAAGCGCAGCGTAAAACTACAGGATGCTTCTTGACAGTGCCTTGTGTCATGTGTTTACCGTGGCGTAAATGAGAACTGGAGATTCTGGTTCCTACACACACACACACACACACACACACACACACACACACACACACACTCACTCACACATATATATATATATATATATATATATATATATATATATATATATATATATATATATATATATATCAGATCACAAATGTCACAGTTATCAACAAAGAAAATATAGGTAGTGATCATAGAATGGTGGGTTGCACAGCCAGATTCAATTTCAGAAATGAAAGAAAGAAAGATAGATTAAAGATAAAAAGATATGCCCAATAAAAGTAAACGAAAACAAAGCAGCCTTTCAGTTGGAAATAAGGAACAGATTTCAGGCTCTAAGTAATGCTGAGTGTGACACTGTTGAGCTGAATGACAGACTAACAAAAGTGCTAAAAGAATCAGCAGAGGTAGTAGGAAAACCTAATACAACCAAAGCCAAAAAAGAAATATTCAGAAAAGACACTCGAGCTTTTGAAAAAAAAACGAAAGGAAATGAAAGTAAAGACAAAGAAAGCCGAAATAGAAGGAGCAGAATTAAATAAGCTTATCAACAAAAGACAAAGAGAAGAAAAAAGAAAGAGAAACATGGATCAGATCAAACAAGCCATCAAAATTGGAAAAAGTCTGAAACAGGTCCGAAGTAAAATGGCACTAGGAAAGCAACAAATGACATCACTGAAAGACAAAAACGATGAAATCATTAAATGCAGAGATAAGATGGTGAAGAGAGTTGAAAGGAACTTTACAAAGAACTGTATGCATCAAAGACAGTAGTACCAATAGCTAACTTTTCAGTTGACACAAGTGAAATCCAGACGAAGTAAATATTTGTCTTAAAAATATGAAAAGGGGCAAGGCTCCGGGAGAAGATGGAATAGTAACAGATTTACTGTTGGATGATCGGAGTAGAAGTAGAAAAGGAGCTTGCTCACTTATTTTCCTACTGTATAAAACAGAAGAAAATTCCCAAAACATGGCGTAATGCAATAGTTATTTCACTCTACAAAAAAAGTGACTCAAAAGATCTTAGTAACTATCGACCCATTAGCTTATTATCAGTCATTTACAAACTCTTCACTAAAGTCCTTACGAACAGAATAACAACAATTTTGGAGGAAAACTACCCTCGTGAACAGGCAGGAT
>NW_027643344.1:22500-29340 GCF_032717465.1 Coenobita brevimanus | reverse complement strand
TACACTGGTAGGCTCAAATGTACAGACATGATGACGATTAGGTGGATGTGTAATGTGTTCTTGAATGTGAGGCCTGGAGGGGATAGGATTACGACTGAGATGGTTTGGGAGGAAGGATGAAACTGGAGTGTACTGGTGTTGTGATGAGGAGGGGTAGACTGGGATGGTTTGGGAGGAAGGATGGAACTGGAGTGTATTGGTGTTGTGATGAGGAGGGGTAGATTGGGATGGTTTGGGAGGAAGGATGGGACTGGAGTGTATTGGTGTTGTGATGAGGAGAGGTAGATTGAGATGGTTTGGGAGGAAGGATGGGACTGGAGTGTATTGGTGTTGTGATGAGGAGGGGTAGATTGAGATGGTTTGGGAGGAAGGATGGGACTGGAGTGTATTGGTGTTGTGATGAGAAGAGGTAGATTGGGATGGTTTGGGAGGAAGGATGGGACTGGAGTGTATTGGTGTTGTGATGAGGAGGGTAGATTGAGATAGTTTGCACACGTGGAGAGGATGCAGGACGACAGCTGGGTGCAGACGGTGAGAACTGTGAACATCAGGGGTCCGGCTGTGAGAGGCAGACCAGAAAAACAAAAATATGGAATGAGGTAATAGAGTGTGACCTCAAGGGTAAGGGACTAAATCAAGAAGCTGCCAGAGACTGAGCATCATAGAGAGCCGCTATTAGGGTGACCATGGTCAGACAGATGGAAGTACACTGAAGTCTTTATGAAGAATCAAGATGCAAAACGGCAAGAATACAAATTAATATTTTTTGTTTTCTACACTGTAATATTCATTCTAGTTTGCTCATGAAATCTTTGGTACCTGTCTGAATGATGAAAGAACAAACATGCAATGATACAAAAATTTAAATTCAAAATGACACATCTACAGTAGAAATTAGCAGTATTTTTGTTCTTCGAAATTCTGAATATTCACTCTACTCTGCTTGTGGTCTCTGGCACCTGTAGAAGTGATGAGAGAACAAGTGAGCTATGTTACAAAAATTTAAGATCAAAATGGCAAGAGTACAGTAAAAAATTATTAGTATTTTTTGCTTTTCTACATATTAAATATTCACTGTAGTTTGCGTGTAATGATTTTTATAAATTTGCTTGAGTGAGGAAAGAAGAAACAAGCAATGTTGCAAATATAATAATAAAAAATAATAATAATAATAATAATAGTAATAATGATGAGAAGAATTTAAAAACAAAAAATATTAAATATAATAATAATTATTATTATAATAATAATAATAATAATAATAATGAGAAGAAGAATTTAAAAACAAAAAATAATAAAAATAATAATAATAATAAAGTAGATAAATGTAATACTTTGCAATAAGTCTGTGAGGCTGAACGGCATCCACTCCCGCCAAAAAGGCCTTCTTGATGACACCAATGGTCTCGTGTAGGTTGAATCGGATCACCTGCCTGGCCATGGTTGGGGGTGTGTCTGTCAATACTTCTTGTGGCAATTACCTCTTCTTACTGCCTGAAAAAAGAAGAGAGGAGGGTGTGAGCTGGGGGGAGGGGAATGAAATGGTGTTGACGGGTTGACATGGAGGTGATCTGTAGCCATCCCTTACGTGACTGAGGCATCTGGCAATAGATAGATAGACAGACTTTTACTACAGATGTCAGTTTGGGAGTGATGTCTGCCTCTATCCAGGCTATGTATCTACCAGTCTCAAAGGTTTGGGATCCTGTCTTGTCCTATCTATCTAAGCAGCTATGTCTTCTATCTATCTGTCTTAGGAATCAAGACCCGGTGAGACGAGCACATGTGTATATTTTCCCGTCTGACTCATCTCTTATGCGGATATTTCTAATCTCAAGTATATCATCCTGCAACCCAGAAAAAAGAAGCATTTATTCTATCACTGGCAGTGGATTAGAACTGTCTATTTAATTTATCCATAGCCAGGTTAATTATTCCCACAAGCAGCAGCCATTAACAAACTACCTCAGCCAAACACCCTCCCTCCCGCTGTTTTTTTTTTTTTTTTTTTTTCACGCTCTCATGACAAAGGACAGGATGCCATAGAGGTGGTGGGTTAATAGCTACTACTGCTGGATGTGAGGTGCCTGGCTATGGATAGATAAATAGACAGTGCTACTCCAGTGCCAGGGATTGGGTCGATGCTTCTTTTCTGTGTTGCTGGATGAGATACGTCAGATTAGAAATATCCACATAGCGATAGTTCAGATGGGAAGTATACACACGTGCGTCTCACCAGATGTGATTCCTAAGACAGATAGATACAACAAGCCATGATTCCTAAGATAGATAGATAGAAGACAATTGCTATGATTGATAGACCAAGACAGGATCCTGACATAGAGAATAAGACATAACTCCCAGGCCAACATCTGTAGTAAACGTCTATCAATCTATCTTCAACCAGACGCCATCGTCCCATAAGGTGTGGCCATTTGATTTGAGTTAGTCCTTTACCGGGGAGGGGCACTACCCCTCCGCCAACCAACTTGTTGACACGGAGAACAAGTATGGGTTGGTTATATGGTTACCACCCAGCGCTGTAAATGGTTTCCTGTAATTAGAATTTTATCTCTTCTGTTCTAACTAGTATTTTCTTCTGTTCTTATACATAACTTGATTATATATCTTTGTCATCTATGGCTTCATCTTACCAGCATCATTGACACATCCCGCTTGTTATTAATTTTTTTGATAACGATGCTCTGAGAAATCTATGAAACTATCCAAATTTTACACAGGCCTATGTTATTGTTGTTTTTGACTTGACCAGCAGCTGCTCACAGTACCAGCATCACTCACCATATCTTCAACTTGTTATTGTTCTTGACAGTGATGCTCCTCAAGAACAAATGAACGGATAACAACTATGAACACTGAACACTATAACAGACTTGTCAATAATTATATCCTTGGTTTTCCTTATATTTATACTGAGGGCGTGTCAGCCTTCACCAGCATCTCCACGTACCGCATATCTTCAGCTTGTTATTGTTCTTGACAACGATGCTCTTGAAGAACAACTGAACAGATAAAAACTACTGAACACCATACAGACCTGTGTCAGTATATCCTTGGTGTTCGCTGGTACACTGAGTGCTTTTCGTCTTATCTCCATCACCAGCCTCCCAGGGACAACCAGTTTTGTTTATATCCTCAGCTGACGCCATAAGGGATGCTGACGGTACAACTATCTTTCCCGCGTATATATAAAAACTATATACAGATTTTAGGTAATGTTAGAAAGGGTTTCACGTATAATTAAGCAGTGCTATTAACATGTGTAAAAAACTGACTAACTTGAGAGGTGGAGAGGAAGAGGGGGAGGGATGGGAAGATGAGATTAAATGGGGTGGAGAGGTATCTGAGAAAATGGAAAGAGGGATGTGAACTGGAGGGAGGGCAGTCATGGCTGAGGATTACGTAACATGGAGGGATGGGGTGTACGAGTAGGTATATAGGGTGTGAGCTGAAGGAAGGGCAGCCTGATGGTGGTGTATAAGGGCAATTTTTTTTTTTTTTTTTTTTTTTTCAGTGAAGACTTCTCTGTTCACTCACTGGTTTGTACATGAGAGGTGCGAGGCTGTTTGCAACACAAGTGCTGGGGGGTTGGACTGCCGCACATTACGGCGCGAGTGCCCCCAACTCTCGCGCCCTATTTATTTAAAACTGATAAACAGACTACATTCTCTCTCTCTCTCTCTCTCTCTCTCTCTCTCTCTCTCTCTCTCTCTCTCTCTCAGTACAATACCAGGCCTATATAGATCAAGTGCAGGCCTTTTACCAGCCTCTAATAGTTTTATTTATTTATTTATTTTTTTTTTATGGGTTCAACTCTGGGCATACTGTACGCTTAATTGGCCTCGTTTTCTTAGGCCGGGCAATCTTATGTATTACACATCACATATCACCACTTCGGCGCTAACACCACCGTCCATATGCTGGGACGTAGCTAGGGGTTTAAAAATCGGGTGGCCCAACGGGATAGCTCCAGAAGAAAGGCCAGATGTTTTAAAGCATTATGAACGTCAACCAGGGTTCAGTTACATACGTACATAAATACACAAAAACGTACATACATACAATACATATTTCCATACATAAATGCCTGATACATACATAAATGCATCCACATAGCACATACCTACATACATACACACGTAACACACACATACCTATTGTACATATATACAGTACACATACATGCAAGCATACATACATAAACACAGATCTAGAGTACAAACATACACATAATACATACATACACACACACATACATATACATAAAATTTCAACGCCAGCGTAGCTAATTATTGAAAACCTTTTGTTGTTCGCATATTTTACCACTAACAATAATAATAACAGCAACGTTAATAACCATCATCATCATCATAATAATAATTGTAGTTTGGTTACCGTATGAGTAATAAAATAACCAACCATCTTATAAACAACTTTAATTTTCACACTAAACTCCTTTCACACTAACTCGGTCAAGATTTTCGTCCCCCCCCCTCTCTCTCTCTCACACACACACACACACACACACACACACACATTTCACGTAGCTCAATGACAAGATAATACTACGTCTCTAACGCCATAACACTTCTTCGAGAAAAAGGATTTATGCAACACAGAATATGAAAGAGAGGTATAATAAACAAATCTCTTGAGAAAAGATGTTTGGAAACTTCCTTAACCACCTAGAATACCACCCAATGACCTAAAAGTGTAATAAGCAAAATAAATCTCTTAGGAAAAGGTGTTAGGGAGCTTTCTTAACCGACCAGAATACCACCCAGTGATCTAAAACTGTAATAAGCAAAATGAATCTCTATGGAACAGGTGTTAGGGAGCATTCTTAACAGACCAGAATACCAACCGATAATCTAAAAGTGTAACAAGCAAAATAAATATCTAAGGAACAGGTGTTAGGGAGCTTTCCTAACCAACTAGAATACCAGCCACGGACCTAGCTTTGACCTAAGATCCTAGCTTTGACCCAGTTTGGTGCTGAGGACCCTCCGTCGTGACCTGACCTCATCCCAGGCCCAGTAGGCGCCCTCCAGGTGTCGCGCGCCCTCGCTGGACGTGTACCCGAGGCGGCCGTGTAGCACCCGCAGGTTGTCAAATACCAACATCTCACCTGTACGGGCAGGCTGAAGGTCAGGGGACTTGTACTATACCTGAATCATACGGGAAAAACAGAACATAGTGAAGGAAGGAGCGTTTAGAGCAAGAATCTACTGCCAGTTTAACATACAGCATTCGTTGGGTGTCAATACTAACATATGACCAGTACGGGCAGGTGGAGGGTTTGGGGACTTGTACACTACGCGAATCATACGGGAAAAACAGAACACAGTGAAGGAAGAAGCGTTTAGGGGAAGAGAGAGAGAGAGAGAGAGAGAGAGAGAGAGAGAGAGAAAAGCCTGCAAAGTGTTCCCTCCAAGAAAAAAACAAGCAAGCCAAATTCAAGATCAGTTCATTTTGTGAAGCCTGGACACACTGCGTTTAAAAGACTGGAGGTCACAGGCAGTAGGAAATACTGACAGAGGAAGACAGTTCCAGAGTTGACCTGCTGCATAAATGAAGGACTGGGGGTAACGGTTAACTCTTGCACCAGAGAGCTGGACAGAAAAGAGATGAGAGTTTGCTGCTAGACGGGTGCTACATGCCCGCCGTAGTGGTGGAAGGATGCAAGCAGACAGTTCAGAGGAGCCGTGACCATTGAAGTAGCGACAGAAAAGAGATACAGATGCAACAATGCGGCGAAGAGACAGAGGTTGAAGGGAGTCAGTAAGAGGAGGAGAGTTAATGAAACGAAAAGCCTTTGACTCCACCCTATTGAGAAGAGCTGTGTGTGGGGAGCCTCCCTACAGATGAGAGTTGTACTCTACCCAGGGGCGGATAAAACCCCTGTATAAAGTCAACAACTGTGCAGGGGTAGAGAAGGTGCGGAGTCGGCTTAGCACACCTAATCTCTTGGTACTGCAAATGTACTAACCCGCCTTGAGTTTGTACTTGATCTGGTATTGTGGGTGGCATACCAAGTCCCTAAATGCCAGCATGGCGTTATACCAGGCCGTGGCTCTCTCCACACCCACTTGGAACACCGACGAGCGCACCATCTGGTTGAAACTGATGCGGTCCAAACTACCGTCATGATCCAGTCTGGTGAGAAATAATAAATAAATAATAATAACAGCAGTGGTGGTGGTGGTGGTGGTAGTAGTAGTAGTAGTAGTAGTAGCAGTAGTAGCAGCAGCAATGATGATGATACTAATAATAATAATAATAATAATAATAAACAATAACAATGCCGTCGTTGTCTACCCGTTGAGACAATGGGAAAATAAAACATATAGATAGATAGACAGATAGATAGGCAGAGACAGATAGATAGACAGATAGATAGATAATAAAACAGACAAGTACATAACCAGATTGATAAAAAGACAGGCAGACATAAGGACAGACAGACAGATAATGCAAATGACAGACACAGAAAAATTTATAATGCATAGACAGACATTGTAGACAGACATTTGTAAGACGAACAGACAGGCAGAGACTTAAACATACACAGAAAGACAGGGAGACATAAAGAGACAGACAGACAGAGAGACAGAGACAGACAGACAGAGAGAGAGACACAGACAGACAGACAGGCAGAGACTAAAACACACGCAGTCAAACCTACCGCATAACAGAGCCTGACTCACTGAATCATGGGGCGGCGGCTGATAGCGTGGTATTGGTGGCTTCCCTGAGTGCCAATGTCCTCAAAATCCACGATGGTGTCTGTCAGCATGTGGTAGTGCTGACGCTGGTGCT
>NW_027643344.1:0-20000 GCF_032717465.1 Coenobita brevimanus | reverse complement strand
ACATAGATAGGTAGATAGATAGATGAACAGACAGATAGACACTGATAGATAGATGGATAGACAGACAGATAAATCGTTCTTAAACCCGATACATCGTAAATGGTAAAATAATAATAATAATAATAATAATAATAATAATAATAATAAGGTATAATAAACGAAATAAATCACTTAGGAAAAGATGACAGACGATGTAGGGAGCATTGATAAGGTGTAATAAACTAAGTAAATCACTTATGAAAAGGTGTTAGGCGATGTAGGAAGGATGTAAGTATACCACAAACGAGGACAACAAGGCGTAATAAAATAAATCGCTGAGGAAAAGGTGTTAGGGGATTTAAGAAGAGCTTTTAAGGCGTAATAAAATAAATCGCTGAGGAAAAGATGTTAGGGGATTTAGGAAGAGCTTTTAAGGTGTAATAAACATTTTAAATTGCTTAGGAAAAGGTGTTGGGGGATTCAGAAAGACCTTTTAAGGTATGATAAACAAAATAAATCGCGTAGGAAAAGGTGTTAAGGTACCCGACTCACCTGCAGACTGGTTGAGGGGGGGTGGGGGGTGACCGAGGACACAGCGGCACTAACACTACTGCTGCTGGCTCTCCAACACCTACGGAATATGACAAGGATAGCACTGGATGGGATGCTATGCTATGTTATGGATTGATTGGGTTATGTTAGGGATAGATTGGGTTATGTTAGGGATAGATTGGGTTATGTTATGTTATGGATAGATTGGGCTGTTACGTTATTATGTTATGCTATGTTGTACTACGTTTAGAAGTTCTTGCTCAAAATATTTCAAACAATGTTAACTATCACAACTGTCCTGTGATCCTGCATATAAATCCATTTGGTGTGGTGTGGTGTGGTGTGTGGTAGGGTATGGTGGTGTGGTGTGGTGTGGTGCGGGGCGTCGTGGTGTGTTTGTGTGTGGTGGTGTGGTGTGGTGTGGTGCGGGGCGTCGTGGTGTGTTTGTGTGTGGTGGTGTGGTGTGGTGTGGTGCGGGGCGTTGTGGTGTGTGCCGTGGTGTTAGACAATTACCACTACTATCAATCTTTCCATCCATCTATCTATCATATCTATCTCTCCATCTATCTATCACACCATCTACAGTAAGGCCCCGGGTTATGTCACTCTCGAGGTTACGACAGTCCGCTACAAGAAAACGAAAAAATAAATAAAATAAATAAAATAATGAAGAACTACAGGTAAAGAGAACGCTGCATGTCTCCTTGCACTGTACTCTCTTCCCATCCTTCCTTCCTTGTTTCCCCTCCTCCCTCGCTCCTCCCCTGTCGCTTCCCCATTCCTGCCTCCTCCTTTCCCTCCTCTCTCTGTTATCCCTTCCTCATTCTTTACCCCCCCCCATTCCCCTCGTCTTTCCCCCTCCCTTCATTCCCTGCCTTCCCACACCCATTTACCCTTCCCTACTTCCTCCCCATACATCACGCTTCCTTTCCCTCCTTTTTCTTCTCTCCTCCCTTCCCTTCTTCCTTCCCATTCCTTTACTATACTCTCCCTCTTCTCCCTTCCTCTCTCCTCCCTTTTCTCCCCGTCGTCCTTTTCCTTTTTACTTTCTTTCATTTCTCCCTTTTTCACTCCTATCTCACTTCTCCCATTCATCACCTTCTCGCCTCGTCCACTCTGCATTCCCTGTCTCATATTTCACATCCCCTCCCTCTAACTCACTCCCTATCTATCAATCTTTCTATCTATCTATTTATCTATCTCTACCACATATACTACAAACAAATGATAACCAATTCTGAAAGGTCATCATGAAAATTGATAAGGCTACGTAACACCACTCCTCTTCCGAATTAGTCTCCATTATACTAGTCCTTACCCTCTTCCATGTTACTTTAATGAGAGAGAGAGAGAGAGAGAGAGAGAGAGAGAGAGAGAGACATATGATAATGAATGCACCAGTTTTGATAACCCTGTGTGTGTGTGTGTGTGTGTGTGTGTGTGTGTGTGTGTACTCAAGGGCAGGCAGCATGGGTACAATTAATTCGTAACAAATGAGTGTGTGTGTGTGTGTGTGTGTGTGTGTGTGTGTGTGTGTGTGTGTGTGTGTGTGTGTGTGTGTGTGTGTGTGTGTGTGTGTGTGTGTGTACTCAAGGTCAGGCAGCATGGGTACAATTAATTTGTAACAAATGAGTGTGTGTGTGTGTGAGAGAGAGAGAGAGAGAGAGAGAGAGAGATCGTGACATAGATGCAATAAATCAATGAATAATAATGAACAATAAATAGATACAAGCCATGCATCCACTCAGGCTGTAATAATCAGTAGCACAAGTGGCGATAAATCAGATAATACGAACACAAGCCCTCGGACTAAATACCGCTTGTCATGTGTTGCTACCCACTAAAGGCATCAGGTTAAATCTGAGTCACAGGATTAAGGACAGGAGTAAAAATTTGATTATTAAATATATAACATAAAAAAAAAAGCCATTCGATATTAAGCATCAGTTCTGCACGATAAGTTGTTGCAGTAACGCATTTTGGCATGATGTTTTTGTATCAAACCTTTTTGCATTAATAAACTTTCTCATTAATATATTGTTGCCTAAACTTTCGTCTGCTACATCACACAGAGGCGGGTGGCACAACAGACGCCTTCCCGTGGTGGCATCAGCCTAACTCTCGGCTTCCCGGGCACTGCCTGCCACAAACGCTGTATGGTGCAGTATATAGTATGGGACTATTTTTATTTGTCTTGGAAATATTAACAAGTCTCTCACACGGACGAGTATAAGTCCCGGGTAGCTACCTCCCTGTCTCGCTATCTGTCTCTCTCTCTCAAATTGCCAAGCCCTTCTCCCGTCACCTGTCTCCTCTGAGGCCTGTCTACTTCTCTCCTGCCTCTTCTGTGGCTAATCTCCGTCTGAGCTCTCTTTCCTAAATTCTGGTGTAGCAGGGGTGTGTCACGTGTGTTCCTCGTGGATGGACTAGGTCTTTGTTCACGAAAGGACTGCTGACAGCTAATTGCATCATCTCCTTACTGGCCGCTGTCGTCAGCTTTCCTCAGTGTAAGCATGTTTAGCATTGCTCGATTCTCGCAGACACAACACCTCTCATCATCTGACTCCCTGCTTCTATCTATCTATCTATCTATCTATATAATATGTAGTTCTACATACTGCTCGGCCGCGCAAAAATGGCGTACCATCGACATTTAATAGTCATAACATATTAATACATATTATATATACATTATAATGAACTTATAAGCTAATTAAGTGAAATACATAATATTGTAAAAGTAACATAATTGTATGAATATTGTATACATATGATTCATAGTAAATAGTGATTATTCAGTAATATTACATTTTAAATAAGTTGTATACATATTTGAATAAATGCAATGGTTGTTGTATAACACTTTGTAAGACGTGTATGTACAACAGACGTACGCATATAATTGTGCAATGGTAATACTGCTAGGTTATACATTACATATTTGAGTTATCACTTTAGTAATGTCTAATATTTCACCTATCTTGTATGATGATACTGGTAATACAGAATTGTGCTATAATTGTATGACTTATAATATTGTACTAACATTGTGGTACTACATAATTGTAACATTTTATGAATTGTTACAAAATATTGTGTTAATGCATAATTGTGTTGGCCTTATAATTGTAGTTACATTTGTTAATGCAACTCTTACATAAGTGTCTTGGCCTTATAATTGTAGTTAAAGTTACATAAAAGTTACATCTTGTTAATGCAACTGTTTTGTCGTTACATAATTGTTACATATCGTTTGTAGGTACATAATTGTAGTTAAAGTTACATAAAAGTTACATCTTGTTAATGCAACTGTTACATAATTGGCAAAGTGTAACATAATGCAATCGTTTGTCGTTACATAATTGTTACATATCGTTTGTAGGTACATAATTGTAGTTAGTGTAACATAATGCATTCGTTTGTCGTTACATAATTGTTACATATCGTTTGTAAGTACATTATTGTTGTTAAAGTTACATAAAAGTTACATCTTGTTAATGCAACAGTTACATAAATTGGTACATATTGTTTGTAGTTACATAATTATAATATGGAGTAACATAATTGTAATAACTGCAGTCCTAACATATGCTGCGGTCGATGATAGTGATGATGTGTCATGCCACTTGTTTGTGGAGACAACAATTTGCTTTTTCGTTTGTAGTTTATGTGGTATTTTGGCATATGTAGAAACACTTACACTTATTTTCATTTGTTTGTTATGTGATCTTACTCTATTTCTCTTTTTTCTTTCTTACTTTTCTTTCTTTCTTTCTTTTTTTTTCTCTTTTTTTTTTTTGTATTGATTTTCTATAGTTTGTTTCTCTTTGCTTGTGTACGCTTTTTCCATGTTGTTCATGGTTGCATAATTACTGGCTAATTTCCTTGGGATACTTTTTTAAAGTTTAGTTTATATTGCACAGGTATTACTGAAAATGATATTATATAGTCCCATATTTTGTTATTTTATAAAATATATATATATATATAAATAAATATATATATATATATATATATATATATATATATATATATATATATATATATATATATACTATATACAGTATTAACTATACACACTAACTTGTTGTTCACCTGTACCTATCGTGAGTAATATGTGTGTCAGCACTGTGTGGAAATCATTGTCTTCACGATTGTGTTGAAGATGTTCACTCTTGCTAACGGCATTTGTGTTGGCCTTTTTTTTTTTTTTTTTCGTAAGTTAATTTATCTGTTTCCACTAGGTAGCTTTAATTAATAAATGTTTAATACAGTTCTTTTAATTGCTCACTGAGTAACTGTGATTGGATATTTTCTTTATCACTTTGTAAATATAATATGTATAGTTGTATGTATGAAACACGTATTTTATGTAGGTATAAATGGTAACACTCGTTGGTAGTAAATAAATGTTATAATAAATGAATGAATATATACTGTGTAGAATATTTATTGTTGGTGCAAGTATTTAATGATTGAATTATGAAGATAGTTGAAGTAGGTATATGAATTTAAGTTGTAACTATACAACACGTTTTATATGTTTGTGCAGAAGCTTATTGTCTATCACTGTGTATTGTATGAATGAAGTAACTATGTAACTCACTAATTTTTACCGTGGTGGGAAATGATGTGAGTGGTGTTGCACGTGGTGATAGCGTTGTCCTTCGCGGGTTGATTGGCGTGCTGTCGTCTCAGCACATGGTGACGTCGGCTTCCCACACTGGTAGCTGTGGTGAGTGAATGAGTAGCGATGAGTAACTTGAGTGAAGACGGGTGAGTAAGATGAGTTGTGAATATGGACTTGGTGTTTTGCTGCGTGTCTTGACCTCTTCACACCTGCGTAAGCGGTGGGGGTTGGGTGGATGTAGCAGAGAGAGGAGGGTGAGGTCTGGTGGTTATGAGTTGTGAGTCGTCTCTCACTCTTCGTTTGTTTGTTTGTTTGTTTGTTTTTTCTTTCTTTCTTGAAGTATTCTTGGACCTTTTTTTCTTGTGATTTACTCGCTGTAGGATGAAGACTGCCGCTACTTGTAGGTGCGTGTAGATTATACAGACGACTCGTAGAGTTGTTAATTGTAGTTGATTGTAGATGGTTGTAGTTTGCTGATTCGTCGTAGGAATTGCAATATTGTATCAATATTTTGTTAAACTACTTGCAAGGCGTCGTGTGATCTCTTGACCTCTGCATCAGCATGATGATCTGGGAGACGGAGGGGGCTGGATGGAGAGAAGCGTCAGGAGCTGGTTGTGTTGTTGGTTGAGAGAGATATTCTTGTTTTCAATCTTGATATTTTGTAGGAATTTAATGTTGATTCGTAGACGAGGTTCGTATACGTTCGCTGCCACCAAATGTCATGTAGTAACAGGAGAGGTAAAGAATAGTATGGGACTATTTTTATTTGTCTTGGAAATATTAACAAGTCTCTCACACGGACGAGTATAAGTCCCGGGTAGCTACCTCCCTGTCTCGCTATCTGTCTCTCTCTCTCAAATTGCCAAGCCCTTCTCCCGTCACCTGTCTCCTCTGAGGCCTGTCTACTTCTCTCTTGCCTCTTCTGTGGCTAATCTTCGTCTGAGCTCTCTTTCCTAAATTCTGGTGTAGCAGGGGTGTGTCACGTGTGTTCCTCGTGGATGGACTAGGTCTTTGTTCACGAGAGGACTGCTGACAGCTAATTGCATCATCTCCTTACTGGCTGCTGTCATCAGCTTTCCTCAGTGTAAGCATGTTTAGCATTGCTCGATTCTCGCAGACACAACACCTCTCATCATCTGACTCCCTGCTTCTATCTATCTATCTATCTATCTATATAATATGTATTTCTACATACGTAATTCCATGGGAAGTTTGTGTTATTTTATGAAATACAATTGCCTATGGCAATTCGACGGTGCTGAATCCAAAAATTTATGTTGCCATTTCTAAAAATTGCTCCTTGCATGTATAAATCCAGATCTAACTAATCTTGATTTGGTGCCACATTTACCTCTTGTTAAATTATTGGTTTGAGTCAGCGTGAACCCATTTGAAAAAAAAATCAAGAACAGAGAAAACTTGAGTTTTACTGCAGAAAGCTCTCTTGAAGTTATTTGTTAAGTAACACTGATCAGTTACTCGTTAATACGGCGTAATGTAATAATACTGCCAGTACCCGCTACTTATTACTTTTACAATCCTGTGCATTTAAGTTGATGATGGAAAATGGTCTTTATTTTTAAACTCTTCAAAACACTACTGAAAGACATATATAGGATACAGCACAGTACAATATACCTGAACATGGTGACATCCGGTATATATACACGAACACACAACACAACCTTTGTACCATTACACACACTGCCATGTAATGAACTGTTACGGCACAAGACATAACATAAATACCGTCCTGGTTCATCATGTGCAGCATCAGTCATAACCTGTTCTGGAGCCTGGTTTTTGTTGGGAGTAGCGGGAAGGCACCCTTGTGCAGACAGCAGCCATTCCATGTTGGCAGTAAAGCCTCTGTTCCACTATATGTGCCTGACACTAAATGGTCGCCTGAAAGTGATATCTCAGGCCATGGTGGTGACGTGCAGCAGCTGCTGGTGGTGACGTGCACTCTCAGTGTGATAGGAAGCAGGTGCCACTGAACTCTGTGAAGGTCAGACACAGAAACACCAGATCGGCAATGATCCTAGCAGACAAAGCTCGCCACGGCACTGTCTCTAACCAGTGACATATCTTAAGACTGCCAAGCATTTGACAAGCTGTCGGCATAGCTTGGCTGGCGTATAGCATCAGTTTAAACCAAATAGCTCCGCCTTTTCCACAGAATTTGGCAGTAATATCTGCCCCGGTGAAGGCATGAAAGCCAGGAAGTGCGTCTGTCTTTTGTTGTCCTAGTGCATCAAAGACAGGTCTGGCTGGGATCCTGCCACTTCTCATCATGGCTACATTGTATACAACACCATCAGCGTGTGCCATAAGCAAGGTTAACTTATCAGTGTCAGGTGACACGGTAGTACAACTTGTGGTACAGAACCAGACTGAGACACTGCATCTGTGATCTGCCATATCAATAACGTATCTGCCTTATCAAGGTAATTGGTTGCCACGAGAGTTTTATTGCACTGTTTTTCCTGCCGGTGACACACACACACACACACACACACACACACACACACACACACACACACACACACACACATTGTTGGTTTTCATGAGGGCAGCCAAAGCCTTGGCACTTCAGTGCTCTGATTTTGCTTTGCCTTCTCTGTCCAACAACTTTTGCAATGCAACATTAGCAATCTGGGTCTGGCCCAACACTTTATATACAATCTCTTTGGTAGAGTTCCGTGTGAGTCTGGTGGCAGGTTCAGAGAATCACTCCTGTATACACCGAACACCAACTGAACATCACTATACTCCTCAGCTGCTGATGTCACACGATCGGTAAAGACGTGTACTTGTGTTAGGGGAAATGTTGGGAAAAACATCATTGTTAATCTGTAACTTACAACTTCTATAAATAATATAATCATGATTATCTTTTAACAAAATACAGAAAAAACACTGTTACCATCAATGTAACCTGGGAACTTATATCAATGTCCAGCCTCGTACACGGCAGCATCAACACCACAACTTAGCAACGAGACAGTACCATGGCAACTCAGTTTCACTTATATTAACAGGACGAGTCAAATACGAGTATACTGTTAGTAAAAATAACAAATAACATAATCATATATGGCGAACATAATTATATTCTTACACTTAATAAATTTAAATAAATTTATAGAACACCAACAATCGTAAAATTACTTTTTTTTTTCGTATATTTAAAAAATGGAGGCAATATTGTTAACGACATAGCAATTTTATTAACAAATGTCTTGCAGTGTATAGTGTAACATTTGTCTATTTAGAATTACATCATCTGTTGCAGGTGTCACCCGTATAATATAATCTGTTGCAGGTGTTGCCTGTATAATGTAATCTGTTGCAGGTGTTGCCCGTATAATGTAATCTGTTGCAGGTGTTGCCCGTATAATGTAATCTGTTGCAGGTGTTGCCCGTATAATGTAATCTGTTGCAGGTGTTGCCCGTATAATGTAATCTGTTGCAGGTCTTACCCGTATAATGTAATCTGTTGCAGGTGTTGTCAGTAATGTCACTTTAAAAGACTGAACGTTATGGTACTGTGTGTGGCAGCCATCTGGATTTTCACCAATTAAAGCTTTATAAAAATATTGTCAACATCCATTTTCGGACTCAGCAGCCTAATACTGCAACACTACCAACTGGACCAGTATATTAGAACCTCTTCCTCCTCCTCCTCCAAAAAATACTCTTAAAACCTCCTCCTCCCCAAAAAATACTTTCTCTTAGAACCTCCTCCTCCTCCAAAAAAAAAAAAAAATGCTTTACTTTAGAACCACCTCTAAAAAAAAAAAAAGGGCTTTATCTTAGACCCCCCTCCAAAAAAAAAAAAGCCTTCGAACCCCTTGCTCCTCTATCCTGAAATAATACCGCGCTTTATTCACTGAGAATTGGGAAGAACCGGGTAGAGGCTTAACTACAAAAGAAAAAAAAAAAACACATTCATTCACTCTTCCAGTCCATGGAATCCTGACTCCCCCTCACATCCACACTTGCCTTCTTCACATACGTATTAGCTGGTTAACTTAATAGTGATGATGAAGATGATGATACTACTACAACTACTACTACTAATACAATAATAGCAGTAGTAATAGTTGTGTTAGTATTACATGATATAATACTAATAATAAAAAGAGATTTATAAAAGTCTCACGTATAGAGGGTGGTGTGGGCGGGACAGGGTGCTGCAGGTACGTCCACAGCCGCCCATCTGACCAACCCAGTGGCCGCCCTCAGGGCCTGACGAGCGTACATCTTCCACCTGCCGCTGCTGCCGAGTGACTGAGGCTGTGGCAGCTGGCAGTGGCACAGGTGACAGGCGATTGGAACAAGCTGATTGTGATTCTAATTTTGAGAGAGAGAGAGAGAGAGAGAGAGAGAGAGAGAGAGAGAGAGAGAGAGAGAGAGAGAGAGAGAGAGAGAGAGAGAGAGAGAGAGAGAGAGAGAGAGAGAGAGATCGTATTAAACAAATATTTTTCTTAACCTAATCTGTTTACATGTGATTGCTTAAGACAAGAGATGCGAATGCTTATTATTATTATTATAATTATTATCCCTGTGATTATTATTATTATTTATAATTATTACTGCAGCTAACTACTACTATGATTTTTTCTTAACACTATTATTACTATTATTATTATTAGCATTACTACTAATAACAATATTATCGTCTCTATCTATAGCCCGACGCCCTAATCCCGCAAAGGGTGGCCGCAGACAAAACGCCTCCAAGTCACTCTGTCACCCACCATTTGACTCCTCCCCCAACTCACCCCCCCCTCCCTCATATACCTCTCAACTCCATCCCTCCACCTCATCCTCGGTCTACCCCTCCCTCTCCCTCCCTCCACCTCACCTACATACACCCTCTTAGTCAGTCTTTCATTCTCCATCCTCTCCACATGTCCAAACCACCTCAGTGTATTTCTCCTAATCTTTTCAACCACATCCACACTTACCCCACAACGTTCCTTCACTTCTTCATTCGTCAACCTGTCCCTCCACGTTACCCCACAACGTTCCTTCACTTCTTCATTCGTCAACCTGTCCCTCCACGTTACCCCACAACGTTCCTTCACTTCTTCATTCGTCAACCTGTCCCTCCACGTCACTCCACATGCTCCTCTCAAGTAACTCATTATCGTAATAGTATTAATACCAATATTACCACTACTATTATTTATTATTATTGCCACATTATTTTTATCATTGTCATTATTATTATTATTATTATTATTATTATTATTATTATTATTATTACAAATCTACCTACCTACCCACCTACCTACCTCCCTATCCATCTACTTACGTATCTATCAATCTATCTATCTATCTATCTGTCTAAATCCTTTCAACACCTGAACATCACTGACACACCTGCACTACTAATTAAGGTGTTGATCTCTACCTGTCTATTTATCTATTAGCTTATATACGTTGTGTCCATCTATTAATCTGTCTATCTATATATCTATTTACCAGGTTATATATCAATAGGTTATCCTCCGTCCATCAATCAGTCTATCTATCCATCCCTCTGTCTATCTATCTATCTATTTACCCATCTATCTATCCATCCATGACTGAATATGAACAACGAATAAGTAATCATCATCATCATCATCGTCACCATCATCATCATCATCCAATCCTATGTCGCCCCATGAGAAGCGTTGGAGCCCGGGGCTAGGCACGTTGGTCCTGACATTTAAGATGAGAGTGACCAGCCTCACTCATCCCTGAGTGGCATTACGTAAGCAATAAACCTCAACCACCCGTTGGATATAAACCTGCACCGGCTCAATCCGATTGGAGCACCTAAGCCACCAAGCGCCATAATTTGGTTATATGGTTACCACCCAGCGTAGCAAATGGTTTCCTGGTGTACGGGAAACCATTTGGCTTGTCACTCAGTGTAGAGTCACCCACAGGCAGCAGGAAGAAAAAGAATGAAGGAAAGAATGACAGAAGAGGGAGTGTAAAGTTACCCGTAGGCAGAAGGACGAGGAAAGAATGAAGGAACGAAAGACTGAAGAGGAAGGAGGGAAAGAAGTGAGGAAGGGGCAGACACCCGAGGGCAGCACTACACCGAGTGAGTGGATGGTTAGCGCCTCTACCTACAATAAAAATATATAAACCATAACTAAACAGAAGGAACAGATAAATAAAAGGATAAAGAATAAAGAAACAAATAAAGGGCAATGCGTCAAAACAAATCAAAGGAGAAAAATCCCTAAGTAAATAGTGGTGAGGAAATACATCTTAAAGATAAATAATAAATTATAAATGAATAAATAAAACAGATGAAACAAAACAGAGATAAAACACAGATAAAACAGATAAATCACATAAAACAAATAAAACATAAAACATAAAACATACAAGACATAAAACAGACACTCGAGTTCTGGCCGTGAAGACGCTGCTGGTGACTCTCTCTTCCCCCCCCCCTCCTCCCTCTCTCTCATATATAAATTCATCTAGTGTTACCTGGCGAAGAGGAAGAAGACCAAGGAGGAGGAAGGAAAAAAATGGAAGAGGAGGAAGAGGAGGAAGTAGAAAAAGAAACGAGGAGGAGGAGGAGGAGGAAATAGAAAAAGTCAAGATGAAGAAGTGAAGGAGGAGGAAAGGTAGGGAAGGAGAAGAAAGTGAGGAAAAAGGGAGGAAGCAAAATGATAATGCTCAGGATGTGAAAGCCAGCAATGAAACGCTCTCATATACCCGAAGTTTGGCGACGCAGCGATAATAAATAAAACATAATATATATTAGGGAGTTGATGAAGATGAGAGGAGGAGGAGGAGGAGGAGGAGGAGGGTGCGAGGGAGAGGAGAAGGGATGATGATGATAATGAGGAGGAGGAGGAACAGGAGGAGAAAGCGAAAGAGAGGAGGACTAACATACATGATGATGATAAATAGCAAAGCAAACGTGGCTCTCATATACCTTGCGTTTGGCGACCCAGGTAGGAGGGAAGAAATAATGAAGAATTACCATAAGCCATAATAAGGGTATATGGCGCTGGAGCAGTAATGGGAAAATAAAGGGAGGAAAAAGAACGGAAATATCCAGATGAGAGGCGAGACTGACGAGAAGAGAACAGTAAGGAAAGACAGGAGACAAACTGGCACCTTTTAGTTGCCTCTTAGGACAGGCAGGATACTGGGAAGGTATTCTTGGACCCACGTTGAATCCGGCACCACAACGTATATATAAAGAGCAGCGCCCTACATTCCTACTCAGTGTGGCAGTGACCGCTGGAGGGAGAGTGGGTGGAGCGGAGGTGTTTGAAATCCTGCTTGCACTATGAAAAGAGTGGAACCGTCTAAAGTCAAATAAAAGTGTAGAAAACACATGGAGATTATTATTTAAAAAACGCATGGAGATTATTAAGTGACGAATATACTTACTGAGAAAAGTGGACATTGCGGAAGCTTCTGAAATCTCGCTCACATCCGAAAATACTGGAACCGCCTAAAATCACATAAAAACGTAAAAAACAAGGCGACTGTTATTTGAGTGACGAATATATATAGTACGTAACGATAAGGGCGTTCGTGGCTCAAATCCAAAGTGAAACCAAATTTAAATATAGAAATAAGTTACAAATAGGAACGCGGTTTTGACCATTGAAACGGAATTAAGCGACTGACAAACGAAATTATTTACTACTACTGACGAAGGAAACAATATATTAGTGACAACATTTTAGCATAATTTCAAAACCAAAATAAGTTCAGTTCACTGCATACGCTCATTTTCAAACACTTGACAGAAAATTTGAAGTCATTTAAAATACGCGGTGTTGATTAAAGAATGCTTGTCAGGAAAAAAAATGTGAATTAACCTCCTTAGCTGCTGATTTAAGAAAGTCAGTGAAAAATAAGAAAATAAATAAATAACAAACATCAATTAGAGAATGAATGAAACCTTCACTTCTCGAAAAAAGAGAAAATAATGAACATGAACAGAAATATGCAAGACTCTTAATAAAAAAACTTAACTGAAGACAAAACAAGACTGAAGGAAATACAAGCAAAATTAACCATAAATAAAAATGGTGGTTACTATAAATAATTGAGTCACATTATCAATATTGGCTGTTATAATAAATCCATGTAAGTTATTAATATTTTGTACCTGTTATGGAGTTATTTATCTTAGATTTTTTTTTATATCCCTACCGTTTCTCTCTCGTCTCTGCCTTCTCTTCCCTTCCTTCTTCCCCTCCTTTCCTTCCCTCTCTCTTAGTCTTCCTCCATGTTTCTCCTCCTCCTCCTCCTCTCTCTCTCTCTCTCTTTCTCCTTTTCTCCTCTCTCCTCCCTCCGCCCCTCCCTCTCTTCCTCCTCCAGGTCAGGAGAAAGCGGGAGGAGTGTTAGAGAAAGCTGTTTACATCCGTCTCTCTCTCTCTCTCTCTCTCTCTCTCTCTCTCTCTCTCTCTCTCTCTCTCTCACACACACACACACACACACACACACACACACACACACACACACACACACACACACACACACACACACACACACACACCTCTATGTCAAATCCATCAGAAAATGCTATGTTAAAATCTTCCATACTAGACCATGCTATGCTAACATTTTCCATCATATGTTACTTAACCCCCTCATCGTAGGAACAAGTCTAGTGTTCGGTTTAAAGCCACATATTTCATTTTGTGAGTCATAGGAGCCTGTGTTAAATTTCGGTACGCTGGAATGTTATGCTATGCTAACACGTGCTAGGCTATGTTAGGCTCTGTCACATCATCCTAGGCTACGAAGGTTGGCAAGACTCTGCGAGAGGTTTTGCACTTGAACAGCGAAGGTCTTTTAGTTCATAAGCTTTGAACTAAGAATTTGCCACCGTTTTGCCGCCAATGCCCCAATAGCCTGTAATACGAGACGCCAGTTTGACCCTGCGCCATTGCTACCTACAGAGTGCCGCCGCAAATCGTGCTAATCCCTGTGTTAAACCCTCCTGTGTTAAACCCTGATGTTAAAACGTGTTACGCTCTGCCCAGGTGTTGGGTTCGTGTCGTGGTCGTCCGTGGCTCCAGCCCTGGAACGCATGGCCAGCTACGGATATGAAATGCTGGGCTACGACCCGCCTGGCTACATACACCACAAGGGAGAGGTGGAGGTGCCCATTGTGTGGGGTGAATGGGGAGATGGAGGGGGAGGAAGGGGAGGTGGTGGGGGAGGAAGTGGTGAGGAGGAGGTGGAAGAGTAGGTGGAGGAAGTGGTGAGGTCGTGAGGAGGAGGAGGAGAGTGGTGAGGAGGTGGCGATGTGGTGAGGGGGAGGTGGAAGAGTAGCTGGAGGATGTGGTGAGGTCGTGAGGAGGAGGGGAGTGGTGAGGAAGTGGTGATGTGGTGAGGAGGGGGTGGAGAAAGTGGTGAGGAGGCGGAGGAAGGTGGTGATATGATGCTAAGGAGGAGGAGGAAGATAATGATGGTGGTGGTGGTAGTGATGATGATGGTGAGCAGGAGCATAGTGGTGGTGACTGGAATGAGAGAGAGAGAGAGAGAGAGAGAGAGAGAGAGAGAGAGAGAGAGTTTCCCTTTTAGTCGCCTTTTACGACAAGCAGGGAATACGTGGGTAGCATTCTTTCTCCTCTAGCCCTAGGGATACCACGTGACCTAAGCAATATTGTGACCTAAGCAATATTTCAAATTCCCTAACACCTTTCCC
The DNA here is from genome assembly GCF_032717465.1 of Coenobita brevimanus. NCBI lineage: Eukaryota > Metazoa > Arthropoda > Malacostraca > Decapoda > Coenobitidae > Coenobita > Coenobita brevimanus. The sequence goes on along the minus strand of NW_027643344.1, from coordinate 5,136 downwards.
TGAGTGATTCATTCTGTACATCCAAATATCCTCTTCCGTGAGAGAGAGAGAGAGAGAGAGAGAGAGAGAGAGAGAGAGAGAGAGAGAGAGAGAGAGAGAGAGGTGCACAGGTGAGGCCTCACACACACACCTGGTATTATTATTATTATTATTATTATTATTATTATTATTATTATTATCATTGTCTCCACAGATCCGATATGGAACGGGCACATACCAATTGGAGATTTCGTTTCGCCTCTACTAAAGACGCTTGCCACATCACAGGGCGGAGGCTGCGAGAAGAGAGTGGTGAAGGGTGAGTAAATAGATAAATAGATAGATAGATAGATGGATGGAAAGGTAGGTAAAGAGGTTAGCTGGATAGATAAATTGATGGATAGATAGATTCTGAAGACTTGCTAGGTCACAGGGAGGAGGGTATGAACAGAGGGTGGTGAAAAGTGACAAACAGATAGATATAGATAGATAGACAGATAGTGACTGATAGATATATAGTATGCATGTTATTTGACTGTAGATGAGTTGATAGATAGAATGGAATACTTAACGCAACCTAACCTAACCTAACCTAACCCAAGCCAACCCATCCTAACCTACCCAATCTTTACCCAACCCAACCTATCCCATCTAAATCTAACCCAACCCTACCGAAACCCTACCCAATTTACCCCAGCCTACCCAACCCATCCCAACCCAATCTACCCCAGCCTAGCCTAATCTACCCCCTCCCCCCAGGCTACGAGAACCGGCTGGGGCTACGCGTGGCCATACCTTACTTCGGCGACTTCCAGGTCACTAGGGAGCTGGGACCTGGAAGATTTATGGACGTACTGGGACCTGGACGCTTTCCTTACCCTGGGGTGGGTCTATCTATCTGTGTATCTATCTGTAACTACACGTCTATCTCTATCAAGCTATCTGTAACTACCTGTATATCTATTTACTATCCTGGGGTGGGTAGATTGAATGGCTATCTACTATCTATCAACCAAGCTATCTATCAGACCAGTTTTAATGTCTATCTGCTTCTATCTATCAACCAACCTATGTCTGTCGAGTAGTTTGACCCTATTTTACCTACCTATATCTATCTATCCATCTATTCCTGTTTTTTCATATATCAATGTGGCTATCCCTCTTTCTATCTATCAGTGTCTATCAAGCGGTCTGTCTGTCCATCCCTGAATGTCTATCTGTCTTTCCATCTATCTATCTTATTCGCTCTCTCTCTCTCTCTCTCTCATTCCTTAATATATCAAAATATACTCTTTCTACTAAGCGTATATTACTCCATAGCTGTATACTGAAGAGCTGTGTGGTTACACCCAAAAATTTATTTCAACAGTAAATATTTCAATGCCGCCCCCCACTCGCCTGACTGCCGGTATTCACATCGCTGCAGCACTCACACTATCGCTCACGCCTCTATGTAAAATTTTAACTACTTCCGTCCACCAACGCATACTATGGCTAATGATTACTAAGGGACGTTATTTTATGCCCAAGGAATGCATAAAAAAATAGTGTTTGTTGAGAGATGTGTGTTAAATCACCATCCCCTTTTGCTAATTCTACAACCTGTCTATCTATTACCTATTGCCAGGAGGTTAGGTAGATAGTTAAGTGGATGGATAGGTAACTACTGTACTGTATATCATTGTACTTACTGAAGGAGGCGTGCGGCAAGATTCACCACCTTTTGTTGTATAAATAGGCTATCACAAATATTATCAAACCAAATCATAATCAAAGAAAACGTGACTCAACTGGCACAACTCAAGGCAGACTTAACTAAACTTCTGTCAGCCTAATTTACGTTCATGTATGTATATTGTACATGTGTATGGATTTGCGTGTGCATGAATGTAGTTTATGTATACATGTATGTGAATGTATGTGTATGAACAGATATGTACATGTATCTGAATGAATGTATGTGTATGTCTGTATGTGTGAATGTATATGTATATGTATGTGTTTGTATGCATATATGTATGTTATTTATCTATTTATATCTATTTCAGCTACAAGACAGGGAGAAGCACAAGCATCAGCACCAAGGGAGTCAGGAACACCACCACGGGAGTCAGGAACACCACCACAAACAACCTGACAAAACCGGTATGTACCAAAGCCTTCGGAATTACCCTTGGAACAGAAGATAGATAGATTGATAGATAGTAGTAGTTGTAGAAGTAGTATAGATACATACATAGTAGTAGTAGATAGATACCGTAGTAGTAGGCAGATGAATACATAGATAGTAGTAGTAGTAGTAGTAGTAGTAGCTGGACAGACAGACAGACAGACAGACATATAGTAGTAGTAGTAGTAGTAGTAGTAGTAGTAATGATAATAATAATAATAATAATAATGTATGCTAAATTGTTATGCTTGTAATCTTAAAGAATTAAAATAAAAACTAAACTGTATATCTCGTTTCACATGGGCGCCTAATATCAGTCGCCCGTCCTGCTCGATCTCTAGCAGCATTGTTGCCCCTAGGACCGAGAATAGAATGGCGATGGAATTTTTTTTTTTTTTTTTTTGTTAATATACTGTATGTAGTTAATTGAGTTTAAATGTTAACTTAAAATATAGATAATTTATAGGTGTGTGTGTGTGTGTGTGTGTGTGTGTGTGTGTGTGTGTGTGTGTGTGTGTGTGTGTGTGTGTGTGTGTGTCGGGGAAAGTGGAGATTGTCAGGCGTGAAAGGATTGATCTTGCTGGTGAGTCTCTTATGTGTGTGGAAGAGTTTTGTTATTTGGGAGCTGTTGCCTCTCCTGATATTGACGCTCCCTCTGTGCTAAGGGATCTTTGTATGCAGCATGTGTTAGGAGTGTAATGGTGTATGGCAGTGAGACCTGGCAGTAAAGGAAGAGGATATTCGCAAGCTCAAACGTACAGAAATGACAATGATTAGGTGGATGTGCAGTGCGTCCCTGAGTGTGAGGCCTGGGGGGGCTGGGTTTACGATGGAAGAGTTGAGAGGTAGGATGGGACTGGAGTGTATTGGTGTTGTGATGAGGAGGAGTAGATTGAGATGGTTTGGGAGGAATGATGGGACTGGAGTGTAGTGGTGTTGTGATGAGGAGGGGTAGATTGAAATGGTTTGGGAGGAAGGATAGGACTGGAGTGTATTGGTGTTGTGATGAGGAGAGGTAGATTGAGATGGTTTGGGAGGAAGGATGGGACTGGAGTGTACTGGTGCTGTGATGAGGAGGGGTAGACTGAGATGGTTTGGGAGGAAGGATAGGACTGGAGTGTACTGGTGCTGTGATGACGAGAGGTAGAATGAGATGGTTTGGGAGGAAGGATGGGACTGGAGTGCATTGGTGCTGTGATGAGGAAGGGTAGATTGAGATGGCTTGAGAGGAAGGATGGGACTGGAGTGTACTGGCGTTGTGATGAGGAGAGGTAGATTGAGATGGTTTGGGCATGTTGAGAGGATGGAGGAAGACAATTGGGTGTGGACAGTGAGAAGTGTGAACGTTGGGGGTAGGGTTGCTAGAGGCAGACAAAAATTGACCTGGGACGAGGTCATGCAGTGCGACCTCAGGGATAAGGGATTGAATCGGGAAGCTGCCAGAGATCGAGCAGCGTGGAGAACAGGCATTAGGTGACCAAGGCAGACGCATACAAGGATGTTGGAGCCTTTATAAACGATGCGATATAAACGGTACGAATGCACATGTATTGCTACAAAACACCAATTAACAAAGGAAATAAAATGTTAGTAAGCCAATAGACAACTTCCCATGGTTGTAGACAAACGTTTCAGAGCTATAGTTTGTCCACCTTAACTTGGCCCAAATTTCCGTCCCTTTGCGGCTTATTTCACGTAGCTCAGTGGTAGAAAATTGCAATACTACAGCTCTACACCCTTTCCAAAGCACTATTGCATGACAGGCACCATAGTCTAGTGTTGATCTATTGGTGCAACTCAACATTCACGATGGAGATCTATCAATTTTTGGCCAAGTTTAAGTAAGAGGCTTAGAGTATGCTGGCAAAAGATATTCAGAAAAGTAATCATCCAATAACACTTTCATGCCGGTATGAATATTTCCCAAAGAGACTGGACTGTAATACTCTTTTCTCCTCCCTCTTTTTTATTTCTTTTCTATCTCTACTTCAATGGTCACTGCTCCTCTGAACTGTCTGCTTACACCCGTCTAGCAACAAACTCTCACCCTTTTTCTATCCAACTCTCTAATGCAAGAGTTAACCGTTACTCCCAGTTCTTCATTTATGTAACAGGTCAGCTCTGGAACTGTCTCCCTTTGCATTTCCTGCTACCTATGATCTCCAGTCATTCAAACGCAGTGTGTCCAGGCTTCTCGAAATGATCGGATCTTGAATTTAGCTCTCTTTTGTATTTTTTTCCCTTGGAGGGAACAGTTTGCGGGCTCCTGGCCTTTAGTTCCTTCTTCCTTGCTTATATATATATATATATATATATATATATATATATATATATATATATATATATATATATATATATATATATATATATAAATTACCCTTTGTGTCTAAACAGCTTCCATCGATATCACAGTCAACATCCACAATATCGACAATCAGTGGTGTTCTCTTCCCTCCCCGCCACACATCTCGTCCTGACGTTATCTCCACCCACCACACTTCATCACATTGACTCAGGTTTCTGGCTCTAATATGGCACCTCTATTACTTGTCTTGATATCACAGTACCGTTAGTAGCAACTGTCATTATTGTGAGAATTCAGTAGTCTCACCCAGGCACTTATCAGGCTTTAAGAGGCTCTATACTGATATTTACTTGGTAAATCTTCACGTTAAACTCAGTATGTGGGAATGATTCGTCTACTAAGTACTTTTTTGTCTTTGCACCCTTCATACTAAACCTATATTAGATTGATATAATGTATGAGAGGGAGGCCAAGGATGAGTTGGAGGGATGGAGTGGAGAGGTATATGAGAGAAGGGGATATGAGCTGGAAGCAGGGTAATGCAATGGCAGGGGACAGGGCGACATGGAGGCGATTTGTTTGTGTCCACCCCTTACGGGATTAAGAAGTCTGGCAATAGATAGATAGATAGTAATGTATGATCATACTGACACGACAGGGACTGCAGGTGTATGTACAGACT
>NW_027643343.1:0-29384 GCF_032717465.1 Coenobita brevimanus | reverse complement strand
TTTTAGATGTCTGTCGTTGACAGGAGAAAATTCACTCCCATCATAACATTCGTCGTCTGTTCGTCTTCACAGCTGTATTTCCTGCACATCATAAGTTTACATCTGTTTTCTTCTGCAACACGTTACTTCATTTTAACTAAAGGTAAGCATATGAAAAACTTAGGATGGAGACATAACTTTATCCAAGGTACTTTGAATTTAGTAAGAGTGAACCTGTATAACCCAAATTAACACTACTTCAGCAACTTCAATGAACAATCTTGGTATAATTTGTGCACTTTCACTTGATTTCATTATGTTTTATGTAAGCATAGAACACATACATGATATTACAGCATCACATATGTACTTAGAATATGCAAAAACTTGGTATTTCTCAAGAAAATATTTCAGTTAATTTAGCTCACACTGGAATTTCCATTATCTAGCATTGAGAGTTCATACTATTAAGATGTCAGGTTAGCTTATGGTAATATAATATGTAGTTATCCAGTAGTTATGGTTTTTCTATCAGTAACCAAATATTAGGCCTATTTTGGTTGGTTAGGGTAGTTTAGGTTAGGTCGTCAGGCTCAGGTTTAGGTTAGGGTTAGGGTTAGGCTAGGTTATCGTATTTTACTTTAGGTTGGGGAATAATACATACCAGATAGGGAATTTCTGTTCAATATTATGGTCAAAAAGTGGAAGGAAAACACACACACACACACACACACACAAAAAAAAACATGGTGGACCTGTTCTTCGTAAATACCAGTTTTCCGTGTGCCACATATAAAAATGACTTGTCTGTAGTGATCTGCATGAATGGTGGGAATCCATAAGGTACTCATCAGATTCCATACAAGATGATAACAATATGTCCAGGGTTGGAACATATAATAATAATCACAGCCTAACTTCACACGACGTATGGTAGCCAGGGGTAATTTCTTTGCTAGTTTTTAATTAAGATATTAGATCAAAAGTGTAGGGAGACTTAGCTCCTTTTAATTTCAGTAAATGTTTGCACATCGTGCAGTACTGCCTAGAACAGCTACGGCAGGTGGAGTGCAGTTAGAAGTACGGGTGCCTCGTGTGATCCCCAGAGATCGGAGTAACCCATTTCAGTATCTTACTGAAGAAGATTTTTTATCAGACGATATAGATTGCCAAAGAATGCCATCCAGGATCTGACTGAGGCCATTCAACCACATGCACCAAGGATCAGTGCAATAATAGAAGTAATAACTATTGTTTTGGTAAAATCATTTTTATGCAAGGTACTGTAAATGAGTTTTCAGGATTATTACCATTCTGTTGTACTGTACATAGATTGTTCATGCTTTCATTCATAAAATACTCAGTTTAATGGGCATTACCCTTTTCATTGTATTTTTTCTATACCATAAAAAATCTCTGTTCTCCCTAAAGCTGAGAATGAAGTGCTGTACAGTACTGTATTTACTTATGAAATGCACAAACCAGAAATGCTTGCCCCAAAGCATTATTTAAATATCATTAAAGTTGGATAGGCATATGACTACAGGTGACCACAGTAGTTCTAATACTATGGTATTGGATATGATGTGTGGTGTGGAGGTAGTTGAAAACTCTAACTTATATCTTTTTCCAGGATTGCAGCATTACCCCTGTACCCTTCACAGGTGCTAGATCACACTGGAGGTATTTAGCCACTGGGAGCTTCCAGCTTAGCGTAGCTGGGACTGTGCTGAGATGGCCTTGTCTTCAGTATGCAGATGTGTTGGTCGCATATCTCGGTTGATAGCTTATCTAGCACCTGATATTATAAAGTTTCTGTCTCCAGAGGATACACTTCACCAGGCACAGGAATTTTTCTCCAGTAGCAGGTATGCCAGGTGTTATTGGATGTGTAGATGGAACTCACATCCCCATCCAAAGCCCAGAAGGAGAATACGTGGAATTTTATTGCTGCAGAAAAGGCTTTATTCCTTAAATGTTCAGGGTATTTGTAATTCAGACTTTATCAGTTTAGTTTGTAGCTGGCCTGGGAGTGTTCATGATGCAAGGATTTTTGATAACTCAAATGTATGCAATATCTTAGAACAAGGGAATTACAGAGGTTTGTACTTGCTAGGAGACAGTGGATATCCTTGTAGAGAATACTTGCTCACCCCCATTTTAGCTTCTAGGAATGAAAGGGAGCAAAACTATAATAGTTCACATGCTCGAACAAGAAATTCCATTGAAAGAGCCTTTGGAGTATTAAAGAGGAGGTTTGCTTGTTTGAGCATACCTCTTCGTACAAAGCCGCAGACATCAAAGCGGATTATAATGGCATGTGCCATACTTCATAACATTGCCATTCAAAATAGGATACCACCTCCTGAAGTTGAGGATCATCCTCAGCATGATGTGGATGTAGGCCAAGGTGATGACAGAGCTGTGAATGCTGTTGCAGGCATGCATGTTAGGAATGTAGTTGTGCAAAGGTGGTTTTAGCACTGGCTGGTCTTGTGGTTAGAGTTGTCCTCTTGCCTCTGTTGCTTAGCTTAGGGTGAATACTTGTCTTATTTTGTGTACCTGGTATAGCAGCATATTGTCTTCATATTTGAATTAAACAGAAGTTTTGTACGGTACTGATGCATTTCATTGTACCTCTTTTTAAATAAAACCTAACACAGTTCTGAGTACTGGTTTTCCTTTAGAAAAGTATTGCTAAATAACAACCTGAAAAATGTAAAGAAACCAATGCTAATGGAATGGAAAAACATTTATTTATGCATCATTTTGTGTTATACATTACTGAATATATATATATATATATATATATAGATATATATATATATATATATATATATATATATATATATATATATATATATATATATATATATATATATATATATATATATATATATTGTTACCGAACAGAGAAAGATAACGTACACTTTAAGTGAGAATACGAAGAGTCACTACTGTCCCGTAAAGTTCCAGGTTCAAAACAAAAAGAGTTAGGTAAAATTACAAGTTAAAGTTTAATGCACAAACTAACAACAAAACATTCAGAACTCATAAGGATAATGTAATGGCAAACAAACAGGTTAAATATATGGTTAACTGCAATAGCCTCTATTAACACGAAATTAGCAAGAGCAAATTTATCTAAGTCAGCCCTGATAAAATGAGATACCAGATAATACTCAGTGAATGCCAGATAAATAATTACAGATACAAACTATTATCAAAAATGACTGACAAAGAACCCCACATAAATTACAAACTTCACTAGGCCTACAAATTAAACTTATGCTATACAGTACAAGAACAAAATGCAACAACGGTTATACTCAAATTACACACAGCTGCTAGATGGTTGGAGACTTCTTGAGCACTCACAATAATAATACCTGTACAGGGGAGGACAGAGATGTGAACAAAATGAGGAGCAGATCTAAGTGGCAATGATGCAGAGACTGAGCTCATTATATAGGGGCCAGCAGAGCCTGATACAACTTGTAAGCAGGACGCGCAAATGAAGCCATGGGGACAAAGAGCTGATAATCCCGCTCTAAGCAACAGAGAGAACGACTTACTCTACTATAACGGTAGAAGGGGGAACTGAGGCAGAACACGCTCGTGATCAAACATGCAGCATACTGAGCGTTAAAGTTACACAAAGGATGATGAAATCATAGGCTATGTAACACCTCCCCACAAAGAAAAAGAAATTTACAAAGGAAATTTCTTATTACTCTAAAACAATCTGTACATGGCATTACAGACCATGCAAAGGTCTTTCCTAATGGTACAAAACATGAGATCTCCCTAGCACGTTCAGTCATAGGTACTTGCCAGTATCCCTTTAACAAATCAAACTTACTTATGTACCTAGCCTTTCTGATCTTGTCTATGCAATCTTCCACACGAGGGAGAGGGTAAGTGTCTGTTTTGGTTATCTGATTAACACGTCTGTAGTCGATGCAAAGCCTCTGTGACCCACCTGGCTTAGGGACTAGAGTGACAGGAGAACTCCACTCGCTCTGACAGGGCTCAATCATCTTGTGGTCCAACAGGTAGCCAAGCTCCTTCTGGATGAGAGGAACTTTCACTGGGTTCACACGGTAAGGAGGCAATTTAATTGGCTTTGCGTCTCCAACATCGACATCATGCATCAACACAGTGGTTCTTCCTGGAGTGGCACGGAACACTTGCGGGTACTCCTGCAGTAATGCCGAAAACTCCTGCCTTTCCTTGGGAGGTAGATGAGAAAGCTTAGTCTGGAGATCATTCATGATATCAGGATTCTTCCCCAAACTATCACTCAGGCTCATACTGCATGGGAGAGCTTCACTTGCAGACTCGGGTGGAACAGCTACAGTGCAGACTGGATTATTTTCGTCCCGCCTGTGATATAACTTTAGCATGTTGATGTGACATAGTTGCTTGCTCTTTCTACGATCTGGTGTGGCGATGACATAGTTGACATCACTGAGTTTCTTCTCCACGAAATAAGGACCACTAAACTTGGCTTGAAGAGGTTGCCCATGAACTGGTAGCAGAATCAAAACCTGATCTCCTGGCTGAAAGTGGCGTAACCTGGACTTCTTGTCATACCAAGTCTTCATCTTCTCCTGAGCAGCTCCTAAATTCTCTCTCGCCAGCTGTAAAGCAGTGGACAGCCGTTCTTTGAACTTCATCACATACTCCAGCAGGTTGACGTCATCTTCCTCCGAAAGCCAGCATTCCTTGAGTAACTTAAGGGGTCCTCTTACTTCATGGCCAAACAGTAGTTCAAAAGGTGAGAAGCCCAGTGATTCATTTGGAGATTGTCTTGCAGCAAACACAACGAATGGAAGACCTTTATCCCAGTCTTTCTGATGTTCCAAACAGTATTTCTTGAGCATCGATTTGAGTGTTTGATGATATCTCTCCAACGCTCCTTGGGTCTGGGGATGGTAAGCTGAAGACGTGATCTGGGTGATGCCCAACTCTTTCAGAGACTGCTTGAAAACATTTGACATGAAATTACTTCCTCGGTCTGACTGTACCTCCTTGGGCAGACCAAACTTTGTGAAGAACCCTAGCATTTCCTTAACCACGTTCTTTGCTGAGATGTTTCTAAGTGGAATGGCTTCAGGATAACGAGTAGCCATATCAATCATGGTCAACGCATAAGAAAATCCTGAAGAAGTCTTAGGAAGAGGGCCCACAATATCCACCAACACACGGGTGAAAGGCGCCTCAAAAGTTGGAATGGGAACTAGAGGTGCAACCTTTTCGGTCTGATTACACTTCCCCACAACTTGACAGGTGTGACAAGACTTACAATACCAGGAAACATCCCTGAAGATACCTGGCCAGTAGAAGTGTTTCAAAATGCGTGCCACAGTCTTCCTCACTCCAAGGTGTCCTGCCAAACTGGAATCATGAGCCACTCTAATGATATCCTGCCTACAAACACGAGGGATGACAACTTGATGTACAACCTCCCATTCACAGTCGGCTGATGCTGTTGGGGGTCTCCACTTCCTCATAAGTACTCCTGACTTTACATAATAACAAGTAGAAGCACCGGCTGACTCTTCTTCACTGTAAGCAGAGTTAGCTAGACCTTTCAACTCAGGGTCAGCAACCTGCAACTCAACCAACTCTTGACGAGACAAATTATCAACACTACGGGGTACTGCCTCATCTGGTGAGTGGTCCAAATTAGCAAGAAAAGTGTCAGCTAGGATAACATCATCATCATCATTATCCTCTAAATCACCAGTAACTTTAGACTTAGCCCTAGTGACAGCACATGCAGGGAACACATCAGGGACATCACAATCCTGGGACGCAGCCACTGGCTCACTAGACAACTGAGGAGCTGGACACACTTGACTTCCACCAATATCATTTCCAAGTAAGAAAGTTACACCTGACATTGGGAGTGTCTCAACCAACCCAACCATAACGGAACCATTAACAAAACCAGACTCTAAATTCACTCTGCACAGATGAACAGAGAAGTAGTTATTCCCTACACCTTGTAAGATTACAGTTTCATCAGAGGAATTAAAATTAGAGCCTAGAACACTGGTCAGCATAAGGGATTGGCAAGCACCTGTATCACGATATATTTTAACTGATTTCCTGTCATTACTGTCCAGAGGACTGACAAAACCTTCAGACAGGAAATTAGCACATGAACTCTTGAGAGTGTCACCCACGTTACTGCTCAAAAGAGGAGCTCCATCATGAGAATTTAAGTTACCCCTCAAAGCAGGTTCAGTTAACTCAGTTAAAGAATTCTGGGAACTCTCAAGAGTGGACACTAGACCAATTGACTGAATATTTAAAGACTCCTTTTTGTTCACATCACGCTGTCTCCTGAAACATCTCTCCGTAGTATGACCAAGCTTACTACAATAAGTACATTTACTTTTCTGAAATCTAGAGGTGAAGCTGGTATTTACTTCCTGAGAAACATCATCTTTATTCTCTTTCCTGTTACCTGTACTCTGAGTAGAGGCAACGTACTTACTCTCAGCTTTCCCTTTTTCTCTAGAATATCTCTTGTGAGTGAGAACATACTCATCAGCTAAAACTGCAGCATCAGACAAATTATCTATTCTTTTCTCATCAAGATATAGGCTTACATCTTTACTAATACACCTTTTGAAGTCCTCCAGCAAAATCATCTGCTTAAATTTACCAAAATCAGAATCCACATTCTTAGAATTTAACCACTGCTCCAACAAATCTTCTTTGATTTTTGCATACTCAACATGGGATTGCTTATCTTGCTTGTAAGTTGTCCTAAATTTTACTCTATAAGCTTCAGGAACAAGCTCATAGGCCTTAAGAATCAAGCTCTTAACTACATCATAATTATCAGACTGATCGTGAGGCAAAGATGCATAAGTTACTTGAGCTTTACCGGTGAGAACAGTTTGAAGGAGTACTGGCCAATACTTTTTTGGCCAATTAAAACCTGTAGCTACCCTCTCAAACAACTGAAAATACTTTGTTAAATCAGATTCATTAAAAGGAAGGACAAGTTTAACATTTTTAGCCACATCAAAATCATCAGAGCTAGATGATCCAGTTCCACCTTGTTTCATGCGATACTCATGGTCTGCCTGAATCCTAGCAATTTCAACTTGTGCCTGAGCCTGTACCTGTGCCTCTTGAATACGAGCATTTGCCTCCTTAACATCAGCCTCCTTAGCACGTGCTTGAAATTCAGCTTCCTTCACACGAGCCTCCTGCAGGGCTAGCTGTAACTTAGCTAATTCAATCTGCGTTTGCTCATTTGGAGGAGTTACATTAAACAAGCTTTTATTAATCATGCCAACAATTTGATCTTTAGAATGATGAGAGTGGAACTGCAATTCCCAATTGTTGAGCAACAAGCTTAAGTTCATTCTTTGTTCTGTTTTCTATATCACACACTGTTTGCACATTTGACAAAAAATCCCTGGCTTCATCAAGTGTAGAAATAGTAGCCATCATGAATATATCACAGTCACAAAATATCAAACAATATCCTTATGATAATATCCTGAATATCCTGATATGAGGTCGCCAAATTTATGTTACGGAACAGAGAAAGATAACGTACACTTTAAGTGAGAATACGAAGAGTCACTACTGTCCCGTAAAGTTCCAGGTTCAAAACAAAAGAGTTAGGTAAAATTACAAGTTAAAGTTTAATGCACAAACTAACAACAAAACATTCAGAACTCACAAGGATAATGTAATGGCAAACAAACAGGTTAAATATATGGTTAACTGCAATAGCCTCTATTAACACGAAATTAGCAAGAGCAAATTTATCTAAGTCAGCCCTGATAAAATGAGATACCAGATAATACTCAGTGAATGCCAGATAAATAATTACAGATACAAACTATTATCAAAAATGACTGACAAAGAACCCCACATAAATTACAAACTTCACTAGGCCTACAAATTAAACTTATGCTATACAGTACAAGAACAAAATGCAACAACGGTTATACTCAAATTACACACAGCTGCTAGATGGTTGGAGACTTCTTGAGCACTCACAATAATAATATCTGTACAGGGGAGGACAGAGATGTGAACAAAATGAGGAGCAGATCAAAGTGGCAATGATGCAGAGACTGAGCTCATTATATAGGGGCCAGCAGAGCCTGATACAACTTGTAAGCAGGACGCGCAAATGAAGCCATGGGGACAAAGAGCTGATAATCCCGCTCTAAGCAACAGAGAGAACGACTTACTCTACTATAACGGTAGAAGGGGGGAACTGAGGCAGAACACGCTCGTGATCAAACATGCAGCATACTGAGCGTTAAAATTACACAAAGGATGATGAAATCATAGGCTATGTAACAATATATATATATATATATATATATATAGATAGATAGATAGATAGATATATATATATATATATATATATATATATAATTTAGATGATGAAGATGATATATATATATATATATATATATATATATAATTTAGATGATGATGATATATATATATATATATATATATATATATATATATATATATATATATGGTGTGTGTATGGCACTTTATTAAACACAGTATTGCACATTATGTAATATATTTGTACTTTAAGTATTGCACTCATACATACTGAAACAGGAAGAAAGAAGACTGCACTAGGCTACAAATACATAGTGCAAGGAAAGGGGAGATAGAGAAGGGACAGCAAGCTTGAGGGAACAAGGAAAGGTGGGATAGTGGAAGAGCAGAAAGGGACTGCCGTGGGACCAATGGGGTGCCAAAACACTTTAACTCGGATGTTTATGGGTGCAGTGCAAATTTCATGTTCTTGTCACCAATTGATGCAGGCTGTGCCTGCACACACTTCAATCACACATTACCATTTGATGCAAGTTGCGTCAAACGAAATGGGCCCTTTTTTTTTTTCTTTTTTTTTTTTTTGCTATGGAACGATTCTGTGTCCATTTATGGGTGAGAATAATGCATGACTTGCATTCCCATGTATTCCTCTGCTGCGCTCAACCAACCCCGCACCCAGCGTCGTCCCACTGCCCCAGTCAGTGTGCTACGAGCCTTGCTTAAGCGTAAGATAATTTTCTTTCGTGCTCCATAAAAATTGGCCCTGATTGACCTACAGTTATTTCTTATACACCAAAATGTAGCCAAATAAATTTCGTATAACTTTTTCTCAGTAACATTTACCATAAAATTTATATTTGAGAAAAACAATGAAAAAAATTATGTAAAGAAAATTAAATTAAGGCGTAATTTACATTTGGCGGATCTTTTTTACGACCTTCAACGTCAGTTTTCTTTATTTTCAATAAATCTTGTTACTGACTTGCACATTGTCGTAAATACTTCCAGTGACATTATTTCTTTTGTTTTCTTTTCATATGTTAATTCTAAAAGAGCCATTTCCTTCTTGTGCTCTTCTATTTGTAAGTCTAACACTTTCTCATGTTTTTCCTTCATCATTTTTACAGTCAGTTCATTGATATTTGTGTGGGCGTCTTTCAGCCGCTTAAAACAGTCTTCTCGCTCAGTCTGAGGCTTCCTCTTTGTTCCTCTCCAGCCTCGTTGAACTGCATGGTCACCGCAGCAGAGGGGCCTGGAGCTTCAGTGACACCACTTGCCCTGACAGAAATAGAGGCTGCATTGTCAGAGTTTTCTTGGCCCACAGGCAAGCCAGAGGTGGTGGTCCCCTCCTCTGTGTCTGGGCTGATCCACTCTAGAAATGATATGCAAAATATATATAAAAACATGCAAATTAAATGTAGGCAGGAAGGACTTGCATACTTCATATGCACATCAAACCTCTACAGCATTGACAGCATCAGCACAGGAGTAAAATGATTACTGTGGGGAGCAGCTACCTCTGATGACAATGTAGGTGTTTTCCTCCTTGTGAAGTGAAACTGTAGGCTTCATGTGTGAGAAGAATGGTGCTGTATGGAAGTGAGATGCAGGCAGTTAAGGAGAAATATATCCACTGATGTCAGGAGAATGAAATGTTGTTGAGGTGGACGTGTATTTAAGGCATAAATGTGATCTTTTCACCCTCAGTCTGATCATAAGTCATGACAGATTTGCAGTTGAACTAGGGCCAGAGAATTATGAACATGGCATCCAAACAGCTACCCCACTGGTCAAGTAGCCCATTTAGGATTACTGGTATATTTAAGACTAGACAATTGTTATTTATACTGCACAGATGGGAAACTGTTGGTTTGAAAGAAAAAAA
The DNA here is from genome assembly GCF_032717465.1 of Coenobita brevimanus. Classification (NCBI taxonomy): domain Eukaryota; kingdom Metazoa; phylum Arthropoda; class Malacostraca; order Decapoda; family Coenobitidae; genus Coenobita; species Coenobita brevimanus. The sequence goes on along the minus strand of NW_027643343.1, from coordinate 19,174 downwards.
AAAGTTCACTGCCAGCACAACTTCTGTTAACACCAAGCAAAGTACAGTAACTGAAACATTTCCAGGATGGTGCAGGGCTTTGCATACTAAAAGAAATACTATAACAACATAATTACTATCACAATTACCAAAACATTATGCTATTGATGTATATTGGCTGTTGTTTATATGATATAAATATAAATAAGGATGTAAACAACTAAGGATGCCCCATAACTTACCAATATCAGCTTCATCCAACACGAAGGGCTGTGCAAGGTTGGCTGGTCCTGGCGCTTCTGGAACATTACGGCAGGAACTGTCATACTGATGCTCAGCAAATTGTAGCTCGTATTCAACCAGCACTGCTGTGGCTTCCATGAGGGCATCATATTTGGGAGGAGTAGGAGGAGGACCCCCACCGGTTGCCCGTTTCTTTTTCATGTATTCACTGTGCTGCTTTTTTACTCTGAAATATGCAGGGAATATGAACTTGTGGTTAGGTCTGCCTTACAGGGAGTAATTCCATCCTAACAAAGGATATGGATGTCTTATTTATGTGAAAATGTGGAACTTGGACAAAAAGTCATTTTCACTTCTTTTCTTTAATGTGTGTGTGTGTGTGTGTGTGATTTTTTTAACCCTTTGTTTGAAATGAAGCAAACCCCTTGCACATTTTCTTTCATCTTATATAAATCTAAGATAAATTGAAAAATAATGTTCACTATACCTTTAACCCCTTAACCACGGGTGTCATTCCAGAATGACATTGCAAAAACTGGACCAAACCGCGGGTGTCATTCTGGAATGTTTGTGAATAGAATACCGCGTTGCTTTTTTCCGCGTGCCAATTGTTTCAAGGGAGAGTAGCTATTAAGTTCTTTCACTTCAGCTGACCCCCACCTACCTCCGCCCACCCCCGGGCCCCCACGTCCCACACCCCGGGCCCCCCACCCCACCCCTGACCAAACACGCATCAGTATCTGTCCAGCTTTGTGAGTGACAACAGCGCTGATGTGGCAGTGAAGTGCGAGCAATTACAGTGCCTTTTACCGGCCTCAGTGAACACAGAGTGGGTGTTTATCGTATGTGCAGTGTTCATATATGTTTACAGTATTATTATCAGAATGAGGTTGGCATTAGGTAATGGTGTGTGAGCGAAAAATAGTGATTTTAGGTTGCTCACTTCTAATGGCACTGCCCATCCAGTGATAGTCAACGAAATCATGAAACCTACATCATTGCAAAGCTGAAGGTTAGTACTTTCTAATGGTACCTAATTTTTCGCTCTAGATTTATTCTGTGCAGAGTTATAAAGGTTTAAAGTTTGTTTACATTTTGGCTGGAACCCCCACGGGGGGGGGGCAGTCGGGTCAAAACAATGCCCGCGGTTAAAGGGTTAAATGAGGGCAGAATACCATTCCTTGCTGTGTTGATTCTCAAAGTGCCCATACAGTTTGCACAAAGCAGTACCACATGGGAATGTCATTGATGCCCCCCAAACCCTTAAGTAATTTTGTGACCCTAAATTTTTTTCCATTTTACCACAAAAAAAGGGTATTTCTGAAGAACAGATCCTCCATGTATTTTTAAATACCATATTTTTAGTATTTCATCAGTACTGTTGGTTACTTCTTTTCTGTTTTGACCATAATTTTCAACAGAAATCATGTACTTCATATGTATCCCCAACCTAACCTAACTAACCTACTTAGGACTGCAGCAATCTCTTTGTTTCACTTCTACCTAAACCACTGCATATTAATGTTTGCAGAGTATCTGATTTGGCTGGGTCCCAGCAATCTGCTCAAGGGGTTTCAGAAGGGGAAATGTCAGGATTTACAGTATTAAACAATGTTAGAGGAGACCCAATGAATGTGGAAATCTGAATTTTTTAGCCTGTGTAATCATCAAATGTTGCACAAAAGATATGTCTAGGCCTAAGGACAGTATTAAACACTCATCACTTACTTGTTTCTTGTGTATTCCCATGCTCGTTTTAGCTGGTTTTCACTCCTCTTTTCCTGGAGCGGGAATGCTGCATTGAATAGCTGTGTTATTTTCTTCCATCCCTCTTTCTTCTTATAAATACTTTCGTGGTCGCTATCTTTGCCAAGGACAACTCTGTTTTCTGTAATCAGCGCCACTAGAGTATTTTTTTGTTCATATGAAAGCGGAGGTGCCTTTTCTCTTGGAGAATTTGCACTCTGCATTGTCTCCCAGTTGATTTTCAGCGTTCAGTTGGCAGGCCACACGTGCTTCTGTTTACATTCGGCCTGCACAGGTTTGCCAACATCCACCAGTCAGGCATACCAACCTCACATTTTAGCGCCCGGGGGTTGGTAAGCGTCTGTGTCTGATGCATTAAAAACAACAAGATTATTTTCACCCCAGTCAGAGATATGAGCCAAGTCAGACAGGTGTGCCATAGCCTCATCCCTTGTTTGTTGAAGTAATTGCTGAAATGGGCGTTGCGGGAACCGAATGGAAAGGTGAAGGGTGGAGTCATCAACGTATGAGTGGATAGGGTTAGATGTACAGCTCAGAAGCATGAATAAAAGGAAGAGAGCTGGTGATAGGACAGAGCCCTTGAGAAACACCACTATTAATAGATCTAGGAGAAGAACGATGGCTGTCTATAACAGCAGCTATAGAACGACCAGACAGGAAGCTATAGATGAAGTCACAGGTAGAAGGTCAGAAACTGTAAGAGGGCAGTTTGGAAATGGGCACCCAACTGCTTACCCCTGATGGGGAGGAGTTTGGAAAAGGTAACCTAAACATTTGCTACTCTGCACCACGTGGGCAGATAACGGCATCAGTCATGGCATCCACACTGCGATCGAAAAAACAAAAGAATCTCTCTGACTCTTGCTACCCAGAATATACAAACCTTGTTTGATACCAAGACACGTGACCACGCCATATAACTGCCCTTACTGTCCATGAACTGAAAAGGTATAAAATTGACATTGCTGCCCTCTCTGAGACTCACCTCTCAGGAGAAGGCAACCTAACAGAAGCAGGAGAAGGGTACACATGTTTCTGACCTGATAAATAGAATTATGAGTGTGTTGTCCCAGATGATTGGCTGAAGAGTGTAATTGTAAATGTGTATAAAGGGAAGGGTGATGCCCTGGAAAGAGGAAATTATAGAGGTATAAAGCTTTTAGATCAGATAATGAAGGTAATGGAGAGAGTTTTAGAAGGTATGATTAGAGAAAGAGTGAATATTGATGAGATGCAGTTCGGGTTCATGCCAGGTAGGGGGACCACTGATGCCATATTCATTGTTCGACAGCTTCAGGAAAAATATATTGGTAGGAGAAGGGATCTTTATTTTGTTTTTGTTGATTTGGAAAAGGCCTTTGACAGAGTCCCTAGAGAGGTGGTGACGTGGGCAATGAGAAAACTTGGCTTGGAGGAGTGCCTGGTTAGGGTGGTTATGGCCATGTATGTGGGTGCTCACACCCAGGTGAGAGTGAATGGAGATTTGAGTGATGAGTTTTCCGTTAATGTTGGTGTGCATCAGGGGTCAGTCTTGAGTCCCATGTTGTTTATCATGGTTCTTGAAGCCCTTTCACGTTACTTTAGAAACGGACTCCCGTGGGAGTTGTTGTATGTGATGATTTGGTGTTGATTGCAGAGAATGAAAGGGAGGCGGAGGAAAGGTTTAGGAAGTGGAGAGATGGTACGGGGCAAAAGGGTTTAAGGGTAAATGCAGATAAAACAAAAGTGATGATATCTAGGGTTGGTGGCGGTACTGTCAAAGACGAGGGAGAGTGGCCATATGCAGTTTGCCACAAGGGCGTGGGAAGTAATTCCATCTTGTGCGGTGTGTGTGATAAATGGGTGCATAAGAGATGTAGTGGTATCAGAGGTAGACTGCGAGATAATGCTGATTTTATGTGTACGGCGTGCCGGGGTGAGCAGGTGGAGATTGTCAGACGTGAAAGGATTGAACTTGCTGGTGAATCTCTTGAGTGTGTGGAAGAGTTTTGTTATTTGGGAGACATGTGTGCTGGAGGTGGGGCTGGAGCTAGCTCTGTGGCTAGGGTGAGAAGTGGTTGGAAGAAGTTCAGGGAGCTCTTGCCTCTCCTGACATTGAGAGGGCTCTCTCTACGTGCTAAGGGGTCTTTGTATGCAGCATGTGTTAGGAGTGTAATGCTGTATGGCAGTGAGACCTGGGCAGTGAAGGAGGAAGATATTCGCCGGCTCAGACGTACAGAAATGACAATGATTAGGTGGATGTGCAGTGCGTCCCTGCGTCCAAGACCTGGAGCGGCTGGGTTAACAGTGGAAGAGTTGAGAGGTAGGATGGGACTGGAGTGTATTGGTGTTGTGATGAGGAGAGGTAGATTGAGGTGGTTTGGACATGTGGAGAGGATGGCGGATGATAATTGGGTGAGGAAGGTGAGAAGTGTTAATATTGGGGGTGGGGTTATGAGGGGTAGACCGAGAAAGATATGGGACGAGGTCGTTAAGTGTGACCTTAGGGTTAAGGGACTGAACAGGAGGCTGCAATGGATCGTGCAGCGTGGAGAGCCGCCATTAGGTGACCAAGGCCAACACATGCAAGCATGTTGGAGCCTTTAAAAACGAAAACGAAAACGATACCCAGACTATGTAAGAAACTATGGTATTGGCTTGGCAGTCCAAAGCAGCCTACTACAGAACATCCAAAATTCCCCTGTGGGTATCTCAGAGCTGCTGATGTCCTGGCACATATTGTCCTATAAAGGGCAATATGCAGCATTCATCAGTGTCTATGCACCAACACTTAGGACACCTTCAAAGGTTCATTTTATTCCTCTCTGGATGCAACCATTTGCTCAATAGTACATAACGTCAAAGTCATCCTGCTTAGAGATTTTAATGCCAGAGTTGGGAAAGGTAATCACCTCTAAGCTGCCAAGGTGTTAGTAACATGAACAGCAGTTGCCTTAGACTGTTTTGCTTATGCTCAGAACACAGTCTGGTTATCACCAAAACCATTTTTCAACTTAAGAACAATCACAAGACCACATGGATGCATCCATGATCTAGATATTGACACCTAATAGATTATCTCACTAAGTCGGTGAGATCGAAGAGACGTTCTTAGAACCCGAGCTATGATACATGTGATATATGTAGGTGCTGAGTGTTCAACAGACTATAACCTTATACTCATCAAACTGCAACTAGCCATACGTACACCAATGTGCCATAGATCATCCTCCATGAAACTAAACAGAGGTATTTTAAATGATGTGACAACTTGTAAAACCTTCTGCAGCACTATTACAGAGACGTTCTCTCATTGCCCACCATTTGACCCAAACAACAAGCAACAAACCTGGATGCAAACTGCTAAACAATAAAACACTGCTTTAAAAGCTCTGCAGAAGAAACCCTGGGCTTCTCCACTCGTCTAGATAAACTCTGGCTTGATGAAAATGCTGAGAACATACGAGACCTTATTGCATTGAAGAATAGAGCATGTAACAGATGGTTTACTCATCCTACCTCCTTAACTAAAAAAAAAAAAAAAGAAAAAAAAAGTGAATTCTAGAATCCCAGAGAAATTGCGTGACACGGAGACAAATGATGTAATGAGCAAGCAAAAGAGCTGCAAAGACTGACTGATACTAATGACCAAAACGAATCAACCTCAACTCAGCCTTTTTAGGACGTCTTAGATCCAGAGCCTTTGAAAACGTCAAACAGAGAATCCAGATGAAGGTATGAGTATATACTGCTGTTTGCCTCTCCACCACCTTATACAGTGCTGAATTCTGGATTACTTACCAACGTCATATCAAACAGTTTGAGTCATTTGGCATTCGAAGTTAGTGTACATCCTAGGACTCACAAAGGGAGGATAAAGTCCCTCACTCACAAATTCTCCTGTGGACAAAGTCAACCAGCATAGAAACTATCTAGCTTCAAAACAACTAAGATAGGTCGGATGTGTTCCACATGCCTGAGCATTACATTCCCCACAATGTTCTGTATGGCGAACTCCCTGCAACACGTTGCAACCCAGACAAACAGAAGAAGAGATGTAAAGATCATTTAGGACAACTTTGAAAAAATGCAACATCATACCAAAAGATCTTTGAAACCAATGCCTCTGACAGAAAACAGTGATGAGTCCTCTGTAGCGAAGAAAACCATCTTGAAGAAGCCAGAGAAGAGGGTAGAAAATGGAGGCACAGTCAAACCGAGTTCCCCCAGCAAACCCGGCTTGACATGTCGACTGCATGGTAAAGTTTGCGGATCCAGGATTGGTCTGCAGAGTCACACACGTTGGCACCAACGACAGTGAGAAACATATCATTCTGGTGAATATAGTAGCCGTCGTCTTCTGTAGTAGAAGCACAGATTAAAGTAAGAATATCATATGGAGTGTGAGTGTAGTGGATCACTGAGATACGTGGTGGTGCATAAGTGTCGTGGTGAAGCGTGAATAACTGTAATGAAGTGGTGTGGTATACTGGCAGTGCGATAGATATGGTGGTAGAGTGACCGTGACTGTTTGTGGCTCTTTGGATGTGATGTCTAAACAGCAGCACTTATGTGTTGTAATGTAGGGTGATGTCAGTGTGGTCAACTTGAATAAAATGACAGTATTTTGGAATGCAAGTTTGGATGTGAAAATAGGGTACTGGCATTGTCAGTATCCTACGTGAGATTGTATACAAGTATAACTTAACCCCCCCCCCCAAAAAAAAAGGGGGAACTTTAACTGAATTTTAAAAAAGTACAGGTTCAAGCTAATCTGATTCCTTTTTTTTTTTTTTTTTTTTTAGCAAGATCTATTTAATCTATCAGAAAAGGTATTTTTGCCAAAGCTTAAGTATAAATTCAACTCTGTCCACAAAAATAATTTTATGGTGTGTGTGTGTGTGTGTGTGTGTGTGTGTGTGTTTTACAAACTAGGTCAGTTGACGCACACGAATATCTTTGAATCATTTTGACTTATAAAACTCTGTCTTTTCATATTTGTAGAGACAAATGAGACACTAGGATCAGCGGGAGGGAAGGCAAGTGGGAGGTAAGGTGTGCGGGAAAGAAAACACGAACACACTAGAGGAAAAGTGGGGGAAATGCGGGGAGGAAGCAGTGAAAAACAATGAGTGAGGAGGAATGAGGGAATGCAGGAGAGAAGTAGGGACGGATAGGATGCAAGGTTAAAACCTTTTGTATTCAGATAGCATTGTATATTGTGGTAGTATTTGGTACATTGCATTGACTCTGTAGTTACACAACATCCTCATCACATGCTGTACAAGGCAACTGTAACTGTGGGCCTGCATAGATTCCCCATATGTACTAGAATCAGAATATTTTGGTCCAGAGAATACCCTGGCTTCAAGCCAGGCACCAACACATTTACCTAACATAAGTATATCTCATCCTCTCAGGTCTCCTCCAGTCCAAGGCAAAGACAGGGTAAAATTGCATATATTTCTCCTGGTGAAGCCACTTTGAGATACTACCAACTATCCAGCCACGGCCAGCAAACCGACAGCCATTATGACCCTTATGTGTCACGCCGCACCGCTCCAGCCACGGCAGGATTTAACCTGCAGTTGCTGAGTAAAGGATTCTGCCGTGTTTCTGTGATGCTTGGATTTGTTCTGCTATCTTCGTAAATTGAGAAACTTATCGAGCATGCTGGAAGAACGATTTTTTAAGTGCGCTGTAATTACCTAAACAATGCCAGCTGGGTAAGGTAGGACTTAGCGCTCCACTTCATTCAGAGTCTTGGATATCATAATAATGATGATGATGATGATGATGATGATGATCTTTTCGGCGGTTTGTGTTATAAGCTGAGCTACACAGTTTATAAACTATGGAGGTAGAAATCATAAGAGTAACATACACTTTCACTGCAATGGGGAAAAAAACGAAACGTTAATTACACTGGTTTACAAAAAATTTGAGGCAAGCATGAAATTAGGTGTTCTAACCTAATTTTGGGGTGCTGATTTCAGATTCGAAATCCGTTTTCACCCATCACCTCTAGTTTTTGAAATATACGTGTATACATGTACACACATGTATACATATAGGCCTAGACCCAAAATATTCGCCAGAAATCCATTTACCGTCCTATTTTCTTGGAACTTAGTTTAAAACGCGCACTACAACAAGGTCAAACATGTGCATTGTGTGGCTGGGAACACCAGTAGCTTACTGGGGTCTAGGAGCACTTTCGTGTCTGGGAAACACAGTGTCCAAGAAAATCCTGTGGTGGTCATGAATAAGGTGCTTCTTCCCCCTTTTCATATCAAGCTTGGCCTTATGAAGAATTTTGTGAAGGCCATGGACAAGGATGGCACTGCCTTCCAGTACCCGTGCACTCTGTTTCCAGCTCTCATTTCTGCTAAGATCAAGGAGGGCATCTTCGTCGGACTTCAGATCTGGCAGGTGCTGAGGGATGAGGTATTCGGGGAGAAGCTCACCTTGAAGGAACCGAGAGCATGGGAAGCGTTTAAGTCAGTCTGCCACGGCTTCCTTGGTAACACACGGGCACCAGATTACCAAGAGCGTGTCGAGAAGTTGTTGCAAGCTTATCGGGATATGGGGTGCCAAATGTCTCTCAAGATTCACTTTCTCCATTCCCACCTCAACTTCTTCTAGAACCTAGGAGCAGTACATGACGAACATGGGGAAAGGTTCCACCAAGATATTACTAAGATGGAGAGCAATTACCAAGGCAAGTGGAACCCCAGCATGATGGGGAACTTCTGCTGGATGCTCCTGCACGACATCCCGGAGGTAAAGTACACCAGATCGTCCAAAACTCACTTCTGACTGTCTGTAGTACTATGATGTATATTTATGCTTATATCCAAGTAATAGTAATATTTAGTTCTGTCAGTGTTCTGTGTCTGTTTTGATTCGTTCTGTAATATGCCATTTTGATATATGAAATAAACTCATTATATTATAAATATATGCATTACAATAAAAAAAAAAAACGGGATATGTGAAAGCAAAAAAACTAGAGGTGATAGAGCAAAACTGTTTAGAAATTTGAATTAAGCATATCAAAATTAGTCAAAAACACCTGTTCACATGCTTGCCTCGTTTTTTTTTTTTTTTTTTTGGGGGGGGGGGGGGGGGGGAACCAGTGTTATCAACCAAAGCACTATCGGGGATGCCTATCCTGGTCTGACAAGTGTTGCTATCTTTCACTTTTGTTGTAGATATCCAGTGTTTATCAGACTGTATCTGTGACACTGACTTGACACTCATCCCTCATCCGTCTGCTTACGCTGTTAATCTTTCCTTTTCGTTGGGCTTCCTCAGTCACAAACTTATCACCTTATCCTGTCCTATCGCTCTAGTAAGGCCTGTGGACCCTCCAAAGAAGCGTCGACTGTGGCACTTTGGAGCTGCTGATTTGGAGGCCCTCACGCAGCCTTTCCTGGATTATTCCTGGAATGATTATTGCTTCAATGGTCGAGAGCCATCTGAGTGTGCCTTCCACATTACGGAGGTTATTCTCTCGGGCATGGAACCATACATTCCTTTCTCATATCCTTTGACTAATGCAAAATAACCTTGGTTTAATCACGCTTGCTCTAATGCTGTTCACAGCAAGGAGAAGGCCTGCAAAAGGTACTGGAGCCAACCCACTCCAGAATCTCATCTCTTATATGTTTCTGCCCGGAATTGTGCTGAGTCTGTTCTTTGCTTTGCTAAAAATAATTTAATTCGTACTAAATGCTCTAAACTTTCCAGCTCCAATTCTTCCCAGTCCTCCTGGCACCTTGCCAAAAACCTTTCTAACAACTTTACCTCATCATCCTTCCCTCCTCTTTTCGACTCTGATGGCTCTGTAGCTATTTCTTCTACTGATAAAGCAGAAATCTTCACTCTGACTTTCTCCTCAAACTCCACCCTAGACGATTCCGGTGCTATACCTCAATCACTTCCCTCCTCTGACTTCCTCGTGGCTGACATTAAAATTTCTTCAATGAGTGTATTGTCTGCAATCACTGGCCTCAATACTAACAAGGCAAATGGGCATGGATGGGGTCCCTCCTGTTGTCGCCAAGAACTGTGCTTCTGTGCTTACACCCTGCCTAGGTATACTCTGTCGCCTTTGTCTGTCAACTTGCACCTTTCCTTCTTGCTGGAAGCTTGCTCTCATTCAGCCAGTCCCAAAGAAGGGTGACCATTCCCAATTTCTTATCCCTCTAACTATCGCCCAATTGCTTTAACATCCTGTGCTTCAAAAGTTTTTGAGTCTACTCTTAACAAAAAAAGAAAAAAAAATACAGCATCTTCTTTCCTATCAAAACCTTCTTTCTGATCGTTGGCATGGGTTCTGCCAGGGATGCTCCACTGGCGATCTTCTAACATACCTTTCAAACTCCTGGTCATCCTCCTTTCGGGACTTTGGCAAAAGCTTTGTTATTGCAACTGAAGTCTCAAAGGGTTTTGATCGAGTCTGGCATAAATCTTGAATTTCAAAACTGCCCTCTTACTGTTTCTATCCTTCTATCAGTGCCTTCATTTCTAGCTTCCTTTCTGGTCATTCTATAGCTGCTGTTGTAGACGGCCACTGTTCTTCTCCTAGAGCTATCAATAGTGGTGTTCCTCAGGGCTCTGTAATATCACCAACTCTCTTCCTTTTATTCATGAATGATCTACTAAGCCATACATATAACTCTGTCCACTCATGTGCTGATGACTCCACTCTTCACCACTCCATTCACTTCCCTCAGCATCCATCCCAGCAGTTACTTCAACAAACAAGGGATGAGGCTATGGCACTCCTTATGTCTGACTTGGCTCATATCTCTGATTAGGTAAAAATAATCTTGCTGTTTTTAATGCATCAAAACTCATTTCTTACATCTATCAACCTGACAATATCTTCCACAGGAGTGCCCTCTAGATTTTAACAATATCCGTCTCATCCAGCATCTTCTTTAAACAAACTTGGAGTTTCAGTCTCTCGGGATTTATCTTGGAAAGAACATAATACCTGTCTTGTAAATTCTACTTCCAAGAGATTTGTGCTAAGCCGATTCCGTGCTTTCTTTACCCCTGCATAGTTGTTGATTTTTTACACAGGTTTTATTTGCCCCCGTGTAGAGTACACCTCTCATGTGTGGGGAGGCTACCCACATACAGCTCTTCTCAACAAGGTGGAGTCAAAGGCTTTTCATCTCATTAACTCTCTTCCTCTCGCTGGGTCCTTCAGCCTCTGTCTTTTCACCCCACTGTTGTATCTTTTATCTCTTTTCTGTCGCTAGTTCAATGGTCACTGCTCCTTGAACTGTCTGCTCGCATCCTTCCACCACTACGGTGGGTGCATAGCAGCCGTCTAGCAACAAACTCTCATCCTTTTTCTGTCCAACTCTCTAATGCAAGAGTTAACCATTACTCCCAGTCCTTCATGACTGCAACAAGTCAACTCTGGAACTGTTTCCCTCTGTTTGCATTTCCTCCTGCCTATGATCACCAGTCTTTCAAACGCAGTGTATCCAGGCATCTCGAAATGAACGGTTCTTGAATATGGCTCTGTTATCTAGTTTTTGTTTTTTCTTGGAGGGCAAAATTCCTTCTTCCTTGCATAAAAAAAAGTTAATTAGTCCTAACTTCAAATATACAGTAAGATAACCGTAGTCTTGTGTGTCACTTTCATCACTCCAGTATGTCAAGGAAATGGGGGTTGAGGGTTAACACATTAACAGTCTCTCCATTGTTTTATGTACTGCTGTTCCTGACTCACTTTGTAGCAAGCAAGAAAAATTGTTTATATGTAGCCACTCAATACAGGAAGGTGGATACCAATGTAGGAGAGGTCACATTCAACTCTGACAAGGAGGCCAACCTGGTCCCGCCGAGTCAGATCAACATGGTTAGAATCAAGACAATAGAAATTTGTAAACAGAGTGCGTGTGCATGATGGAGACAAGAAGAGGGAGGGGAGACAAGAGAAGAGAGGAGGCAGGAGAGGCTGTGAAGAAGGGCAAGGGCTGCTTGAGAATCGCTGATGGGTAGGCCTGAAAACTATTCAGAAAGAAGTTAAGGGAAAAGATAAGAGCAAACAATTTACATTGGGTACTATTGACCCACCTTAGGAGACAGGGATGGAGGAGAAGACAGGAGAAGCGGAACTACAGGTAATGCAGGAAGCCATCAATCGGCCATTAGCAAGGAGAACCGTCCTTGACTAGGAAGGATAGGGAAGATGTGGCAGCTGGGGAGAGGGTTAAGGATAGATAACTGAACAAGGAAAGGTGGACGGTCAGTAGCAGTGGTATAGTCTGTCTCAGGAAAGACGAGGGTAGAATATCGTCTATTTTATTCCAAAGTCACTGTCAAAGGCCGAACGCACCTGACTTAACGACCTGTGGGAATACAGGCTGGCCAGGGACAAGGCCTGAGGGCAAGAGGCACACACACACACACACACACACACACACACACACACACACACACACACACACACACAGCCAATGAATGTATGGGTATAAGTGACCCGCTATGCTCACAGGTCAATATGAACTGTGGTTCCTGTTTTTGGATGCAACTTTTTTTTTTTTTTTTTTTACAAAGTGCTAAAAATAAACGAAAAATATTGGACCAGTTATTCGTTGTATATTTAATTTTAATAGCATATTATTCCTTTTATTTTACTTTTTTTTTTTTTTTTTAGCTTGATTCGCCTGTCATCAAGAATTTGTGAGTTGGCATCTCAGGTCACAGCACCTCCTGACTGACTCCTGGGAGATGACAAGACAGAGTTGACTGCAGTTTTCCCCTTGCTTCAATCAGAGCTGGATATCCATATTCACATTTCATCAATGGACTTACCCTCTCTCTCTCTCTCTCTCTCTCTCTCTCTCTCTCTCTCTAAACCCCTGCTTCCCTCCTTTCTTCTCTCCCTCCTCCCTCCCGCATCTAACATCTCTCTCTCTCTCTCTCTAAACCCCTGCTTCCCTCCTTTCTTCTCTCCCTCCTCCCTCCCCCATCTAGCATCTCTCTCTCTCTCTCTCTCTCTCTCTCTCTCTAAACCTCTGCTTCCGTCCTTTCTTGTCTCCCTCCTCCCTCCCCCATCTACCCTCTCTCTCTCTCTCTCTCTCTCTCTCTCTCTCTCTCGTGTGTGTGTGTGTGTGTGTGTGTGTGTGTGCAATCATTATCATGACTAATGGTATGCTTTGTATTGGAAAGTAAAGATGAGGAGAAATATTGTGGAATCTATGGCGAAAATTGTGGCAGAAGGGTGTAGACATGTATGAAGGTGAACGTTAATTGGCCCACAGGGAATTAACGACAGTTCCACATGCTGACGTCTCGAGGGGACTTCTTGTAGTTGTTCTCTATAAATATATTCCAATGTTTTATTTATTTTATAATACTTATATCACAGTTAAGTTATACTTTGCATTGACATTATTATTCACTACTACAGAACCTTGAGAGAGAGAGAGAGAGAGAGAGAGAGAGAGAGAGGGGGGGGGGCTGGTCATTCCCAGGGGACAAGTGGTCACTCCTCCTCTCTCTCTCTCTCTCTCCCTAGCATACAGACCCAAACTTAAAAGGAGTTGTCCAGCATAGGCCAACCCATAGAGGTAGGAGTAGGTAGAGGCGGCTTATGGGATTAACCAAGGGTAGGTCAGAGTGAGGCCCACAGACCTGACTCGACCTACATGGCGGCGACCTCTTTGACAGCTGTCTGACTTGGTTCCGCTGACCAGCCGGGAGTGTTTTCCTAGTTGCAAAAAAAAAAAAATATATGTTTTATCTTTATTTATTTGTTTATCTATTTTTGCATACTAACCTACAAACTACAATTCACTCTAAAGATACTCACCAGTGAAATGTAATGGATGGGTCAGATTTCTTATCTCCTCTTTCATTACACCCAAATGCGGCACAGGTGGTGGGCATTTTTGGAGACTTAGGTTATTTGATGGTGAGTTACAACTTAGGACAGAACGTCTCACACCCACAGCTGAACTACAACTACAACCAGAGGTAGAATGAAGTCTACTTTGTTTCTGGCATTCTCCCTGAGGAATACCAGGTGGACACACAGCTGGAGGTTTTTAAGGCTTAATAATCTCATGGCCACACCCACGGAGGTAGGATTAGGACTCTTACCTCTATGGGCACAGCCATAGAGGTAGGAGTGCACAGCAATCTTCTTTAAGTCAGGTAGGTGTTGCCGTGACCTCTTGACTTGACCAATATGGCCATTTGACAGTTCTCTGGCTTCACCGGAGCCTTCTCACGCCGACTCTACCCTATTCCTACCTCTATGGGCCAACCGGCCTACTGCAGGTGTTCTCTTTAAATATGTTCCAGTGTTTTATTTTTTTTTATATAATACTTATTTCACAATAAACACATACTTTGCACTGACACTATTCACTCCAACAGAACCTTGAGAGAGAGAGAGAGAGAGAGAGAGAGAGAGAGAGAGAGAGAGAGCAGCTGCGTTTATGAAGAATGAAGATGAGCTTTTCAGGTGTGTGTGTGTGTGTGTGTGTGTGTGTGTGTGTGTGTGTGTGTGTGTGTGTGTTTTCATAGTGATAGCTGAGTAGCCTAGGGAAGAGGAGGGATGGGACTAACGGGATGGGGGGAGGGGGATGGGGGGCGGGGGATGGGGGAAAGGAGTCGTGCACGAAGAGTGACGGACAAGCTGAAGGAAAAGAGAAAATAGGACATTTGCCTCAACTCACCTGTCCAGGTTTCTCTGTCCATGACTGTACTTACTATACATGTCATCAAAATGTAGATACCTTTATAAGTAATATAGCTTGGTGCATTCATGTTATGTATTGGTGTGGTGTGGTGTTGTGTTGTGTTGTGATGTCGCACGTTGTGTTGTGGTGTCGCACGTTGTGTTGTGTTCAGTTGTGGTGTCGCACATTGTGTTGTGGTGTCGCACGTTGCGTTGTTTTGTGTTGTTGTGTCGCACATTGTGTTGTGTTTTGTTGTGGTGTCGCACGTTGCGTTGTTTTGTGTTGTTGTGTCGCACATTGTGTTGTGTTTTGTTGTGGTGTCGCACGTTGTGTTGTGATGTCGCACGTTGTGTTGTGTTGTGATGTGGTGAGATGTGTTTTCTTTATCATTTACAATTTTTTCTTTTATGTTGCAAGACTCAATAATGACCGAAAACCTGGAGCGTGAGGATTATCGGCAGCCACTACAGGCGGGAAAAGTTGTGGTGCTTCGTGTGCACGAGCACCATCGGAGGATCCACTCTTCATTAAATGAGACCGCTCTTGAGAAACATCGGAAGTGACAGGAATATCTGTGAGCTCTATACAAAGATTCAAAAGGGAAGCAAGAGAAGTCAGCGTTTCCTCGCCCCCGTTGAAGAGACCCAGGATATCTCCAGTGGTGGACAGCATGGACGCGTTTGATATTGCATGTCTTCGCAGAATTGTCGCATCATTTTATGAGAGAGGTGAAGTTCCGAATTTGGATCAAATTTTAGCGAAGGTAACAGAGGAGATTAATTTTAAGGGATCAAGAGCAAGCCTTCACAGACTCCTGAGAAAGAATGGATATACTTTCAAGAAATCAGATAAAGGACGAAAAATGCTGATGGAAAGACGTGATATTGCTGAGGGAGAACAACATTCAACACAACCCATAACACTCCAAGCTAGAGCTGCTAGATCTGGTGGAAAGAAACAAAGACAGGCAAGAGTATGAAATAGACACTATCGCAAAAGACCAAGGACATGAGGTTTTACGACTTACGCCCTACCACTGCGAATTAAATCCAATAGAACTTATACGGGCTCAAGTGAAAGATGAAGTAAGAAAAAAGAATTCCAATAATAATCAGACAATGCGTGTGGTGGAGGAAATCACAAGAAATGCAGTGAGGAAAGTGACACCAGAAAACTGGCAAAAATGTATGGAGCATACGAGAAAGCTAGAACAGGAATATACCAGAAATGACATTGTGCGCAGTCACATGGTCGAAGAATTCGTCATTAACGTGGCGAATGATTCCACCAGTGAAGAAGAAGGTTTAGACGAGGGAGTCATGAATATTGAGTGATGGACAGATAGAGAGATAGATAGATAGATAGATAGATAGATAGAGAGAGAGAGAGAGAGAGAGAGAGAGAGAAAGAGAGAGAGAGAGAGAGAGAGAGAGAAAGAGATTGTATTTTCAATGTAAATTTTAGAATATAATGAATATTTATAAAGGAAATGCTACTGTTGATCCTTCGATCAGTAAAACTATTGTAAATCAGTTTATGTTTTTTCATAAGGAATAGTAATAAAACAATAAAATAAAATAATTTTTCTTCATCTTTCATGGCTGTTTCATTGGTTTCCTTACCCTAACCCTCCCCACATTCCGACCCGGGCCACTTCCATGCTCCATCCCTCCTTATATGGACCGATATCTGGGCATGATAGATAAACAGAGGCTACACATTGTTTTATTATTTAAGCGTCGTGTGTGCGTGTGTGTGTGTGTGTGTGTGTGTGTGTGTGTGTGTGTGTGTGTGTGTAGAGGAAAGAAAACGGAAGAGGGAAGGAGGAAGGTCCAGAATCCCGAGGGGACCCCTTAATCCTTCACAAGGTCACTCGTGTTCCGATTTTGGCAAAGGCTTTGTAAAATTCTCTCCCTCATGTTTCCTGAGAAAGACTATAGGAGGTGCGTAAAGAATAGCAGGGGTTTCTCGTGTCCATACAGGGGACAGATGGTCAGCAGGAAGCCCGTGGCAAGGTCAGCGTGGATACAGGCGAGATCTCTGCCGGAGAGCAGAAAGGGAGGATAAAATGTCGAACGAACTCTTTGGAATCTGGCGACCATGCCAGAGACACAAATTCGCTGGACCCGTTCGAGGAAAGTGACATGGAAAACATTAACACGTTCTTCAGTATGACAAATGTACCTATTAATTCTTGTCTCCCTTCTGCCTCTTCTCTTCGTCCTCCTGTCTCCCTCTTTCCCGTCATTATTCTCAACAGCGTATTCATGCACAAGGTTCTTCTAACATTCCTTGTCTTTAGTTTTCTCCATTTTTTTCGCCCTTCATTTCGTATTTCATTTATCCTTTTTTCTTTATTTTACTCCTTTTTATCCTTTGTCTTTTTCTCTTTTCAACCAGTTATGTTAATTATATCTCCCTTCTTCCTCGCCTACCCGACATCTGGCTCTTTATCCCTCACATCCTCAACCCCCCCTTCTCTCTCTGATGACCCTTACTCTCTTTGTCTCTTCTCTTCCACGTTTGTTTCTTTGCCTTAGATATAAGGGCACGAAGACCCTGAATCGGTAACGTCTTTTTTTTGTTTTTCATTTAATCTGGTGACGTAGTGGCGATTTTATTCAATCTTTTGGAAATTCGTGAACACAGAAGCATTAGATATGACCTTGATTAAACCTTTTACCGGTAGAGTTTCTTCCTACGTTCAATAATTTGATAATACTAAGAATCAAGTTCAAAAGACGTCACCAAACATAAGAGGTTAATCTCTACCAGAATGCATCGCTTCTCCTCCTTTATTACTGATCCTTCTTCTTTCCTTCTCCCTGTATCCTCTTCAGTTATTCTCCTCCTCTCATCATCTCCCTCTTCTCCGCCTACTCTTCCATCGCCCCACTGATTTTCATGTTCATGCCTCTCTGATAGTTGTCCTCTTCCTTCTTCCCTACGTCTTCTTCATCATCAACATTTAATCCTCCTTCCTGTCCTTCTCTCCCTGCCTCACCCGGGTAAACATTAAAGCTTCCCTCCCACAGGCTTTGTCTCTTCCCTCCTTCAATTTATCACTTAGTGCGGGCTATATTAAATTAACCACCGTCTTTCAGGCTCTTATACGAAACTTACTCTCTAAAACCTAGTCTGTCTGTATGTGTGTCTGCATTATGGTCTCTCTCTCTCTCTCTCTCTCTCTCTCTCTCGTTTGCACTGTATATCTGCTTAGTTTATGTGCCGGTGTTTTAGTTCATCCTTTATTTTTCCTCCTTCCTTAGGCCTATCTGTCTGCCTTTATGCCTGTTTATAGGTAGTATATCTGTTCCTCTATATTTGTTGTTCATTATCTTCCCGGGAACTTCCTCATACTGCATATGGAAGTCTGTCTACCTGTCTGTCTGTGTCGTCATCAACAGTAAATAAAGAAAAATCTGAGAAATAAAACGAGGGTATGAAACGCTCACGGTAACCCTAAAAAAAAAAAAAGAGAAAAAAAAAAAGAAACACTGCTTCCGCCTTCATGTGTGTTGGCCGATGGGTCGTCATGTTCCTCCCACTGGCAGTCTTACCGTCCCGCCAGGCTTGCACATACATTTTTCCTCGCCGAACACAACATTACCGTGTGCGCGGCCACACCTTAGTCTCACTGTAATTTACATTTATCTATCCTTTTACTAGTTTTACTTGATTCCTTAAACACTTCAGTTGATGCCTTTATTGGAAGAGTTATACGGGACTTATAAAAATCCTGTGTACTGTACTCAGAAAAAATCATTTTCGGCCCGACTACACTGCTTGGATCCTCTTTATGCCTGAAGACGGTCCAAGTCTGACCGAAATTGTTGTTCACATCATCATCATCATCATCATTATCATTATAATCAGCTAAGGTAAGTCTAGGCAGGACAATGGTCTCTCCCATCTTTTTGCACTATGACCTATTGGGTATAAGTCTGTTCCGTGCAGTCTCACCAGTTCTAGAAATCTTTTCTCACCATCCACTTCTCTGTCTGCCTCTTTTTCTCACTCCATCTCTAAGTTGCCACTCGTTTATCCTGGTTATCCATTTGTTATTCGTGCTCCGTAACCTGTCCACATCCAGATGAGCATATTGGCTCTGGTGATTGCTGTACGGTACTGTATATAATCCTCTTTCGTCCAGGAAGCTCTCTTTTATCTCTGCATGAGAGTCCAAACATAATCCCTTCCACTCCTCTCTGAGCACTCCTACTGTACATTTACGTTCCAAGTATTTTGTTAGATTCCATGTTTCCAACGCATAAGTTAAAACAAGATGGACACACTGAATATATAACGATTTCTTATGACATAACAGCAGTTGCTTATCCTTAAAGTAATTATTTGGTTTACTATTAGCTCCTCATCCCATTACTATTCTTCGTTTGATTTCACTGTCATGGGCTGGGTGTGCCTGAACTGCCTGGCCCAGATGTAGCCTACGTAGTCCTCAACACCTTATTATCCTTCACCTCGTATTT
>NW_027643342.1:0-4995 GCF_032717465.1 Coenobita brevimanus | reverse complement strand
CTACTGGAAGGGCTTAGTCATGTCTGTTTAACATGATTTGCGTCTTTTTCGAATTCTTTTTCAAGCCAACCTTACGACTCCTCCTGTTCAGACTGGTTATACTTTCTTGCGGTTCCTTCCTTTGTTCACTGAAAAGAAGATTGTCGTCAGCAAGTCTAAGACTGTTTTATCGTTCAGGCTAATTCATTTTCTTTTTTCATTTTAAGTTTCCGATAATTTTCTGTCGGTGTGCTGTTAATTACTTCGGTGATGTTGTATCCCCCTGCCTTACGCCTCTCTTTATTGGTATTTTTTGCTTATTACTGTTATGAGGATTCATGGCGGTACTATCTTCATAAGCATATTCATGTACTTTAACATAAGTTTCCTTTACACCTTCTCATCGAAGTGCTCCAGTCACTGCAGTTGTTTCAACTGAATAATATGGCTTTTTAACAATCAGCAAATGGCATGCAATGTGGTTTCTTATATTCTTACGTTTTCTACATCATTTGATTAATAACATGAAAATGGTCTGTTGTCGAATAACACCTACGAAATTCGTCTGTTTTCCTGGTTGGTTTGGATCTAGTGTTGATATAATTTTACTATCATGGAAGATTGTACGCATCAGGCAGAAGCCTAACTGGGTATAGTTCCTCATGCGTTTACTGTCCTTTTTGTGAAGTAGAATACTAGAATAATTATTCTGATCTAAAGTTCCCATATAAGGGTACAATACTTCTTCATTATTCAGCCATCTTTTCCCATCTAAAGAACTACTGAATGGCACTGTGACATCAGCACACATTATGCCTTCATTATGAAGACGAGAAATCTGATGGCGACAACTTATTAGATTTTTTTCTCTCTAATTTTTTCCCAGCCATCTCCTCACCCATCATTCTTTATTCCGTCTTGTGACATGTAAGGTACTCAGTCTTCACACCTTTTGTTTGTGGGGTTTTTATTTGACTTTCCAATATTCTTCAACGCTTTCTGAAGGAGGACTCTTGAATAAAGGACTTTGGAACTCAAGTTCACCTGTTAACAGACATATAATAATATAACCACTGAAACTGGGTGGAATGTATGTATATAGTATAGATATAGATAAACAGAGATAAATAAATGGGCAAATGGATAGTGAATGTTTTATCAATAGACGTAGACACATTTTATTCACAACAAGTGAGATTCAGGACATCGTATGACAGGTCGTAAGCTTGTTACCATGAAAATTTGTACAGTATACCGTGTTTTGAATATAGTAATACCCCAGGCTGTGTATCAGACACAAAACCCACTCGATGTAGGACAATTTAATCCCAAACAAACTATGTTGATAAAACGTGGGACAACAATACATAGATTTGATGAATGATTGAGAGATTTATATCTGAGGGGAGACAAAAACACCACTGGACAAAGACACAAGTTAACGCCAGACAGTTCAGGTGCAGAACAAGGTAGACGTACCACCCAACATACTCAGCATACGCACGACGAAGAATATACTACATGTAGATTATATTGGCGACTAACGAGAGGAAGGATGCTGTAGGTGCAGAATAGAGAGAGAGAGAGAGAGAGAGAGAGAGAGAGAGAGAGAACATGAAGAAGATGATTGTGATGGTGACGATAAAGAAGAAGAAAAGCGATGCACACAAGAAGCTACATGATTACCCAAAAAAGAAACATCAGGCAGGGAGACAGATAAGCAGCATTAAACATCGAGCACAGTATTCTACCAAGACAAAATAGGGGTAGGAAGGCGAGGAATGTGAAGGAAAAGGGGAAGGAGTGGAAAAATGTGATAAACTCCCACATCAAGACTCTGAGTAACGGCAGTCTGGGGAAATTACCGAAGTTTGTGAGTTTTATACAAACGAAGACCAGCCATCTCGTGGGGAAAAAAAAAGGCGCGGTAGAAAAACACGTGTTGTAGCGCACTGTGGTAGACTTTGACAACCGGGGTAAAGGGAGGTAATGTGTGCCTGTGACGTGTATTTATAGGAAGGGAAATAGGGAGGGTGAGGGTCGGATGTGGATGAGGAGAGTGAGTGGGTGAGAAATTAAGGTTGGATGTCAAGGAGCAGGAGTGAGTATGGGGTTGTGGGTGATAGAGGGAGATTGTGGGTGAGGCAGTGAGGGAGTTGACAGCCACACAGCAGCAGGGAAATTAACTGTGTGAGGAAGGTTGACTGGAGAGAGAGAAACAAAAAGGCAATGGGGAAAGTGTAGGAGTGAAATGAAGGCAATGAATGGGAAGGAGGGGAGAGAGACAAAGAAATGGAGGGAAAGAGAGGGAGCGTGGAGGAAAGAGGAAGAGAGTTGGTTGTAGTATACCAACAAGAACCATACAGGGGTGGGTGGTGTAGTCGAGAATGAGGGAAGCAAAGGGTTAGCCAGTGGGTGAGAGGCAGGCAGTGCCAGCGGAAAATAAGGTGTGTGTGTGTGTGTGTGTGTGTGTGTGTGTGTGAGAGAGAGAGAGAGAGAGAGAGAGAGAGAGAGAGAGAGAGAGAGCGTGTGTGCGTGTATGTGTGTGTGTGTGTGTGTGTGTGTGTGTGTGTGTGTGTGTGTGTGTGTGTGT
Organism: Coenobita brevimanus; assembly: GCF_032717465.1. Taxonomy (NCBI): domain Eukaryota; kingdom Metazoa; phylum Arthropoda; class Malacostraca; order Decapoda; family Coenobitidae; genus Coenobita; species Coenobita brevimanus. The sequence continues at coordinate 2,423 of NW_027643342.1, read as the reverse complement.
GTGTGTGTGTGTGTGTGTGTGTGTGTGTGTGTGTGTGTGTGTGTGTGTGTCAAGACCCCAGGCCCTGTCACATACTCTGGTACGAGGGGCCAAGATTTACGGAAGAGAAATTTATGTTTAGGGAGGCGATCTATCCTACTTTTACGGTCCTCTCTCTCTCTCTCTCTCTCTCTCTCTCTCTCTCTCTCTCTCTCTCTCTCTCTCATTATCAACTTTCCATTTCGGTAAGTCAAGGGTCAAATGCACCATCACTGTTGCTGCATTAATGAGGCCAAGTGAAATCAATCCGTGTCCGAAGCCAGTCCGTCTTCTTCCCCTTGTCTGTGGCGTAAAATTCAGTGAGTGATGGAGGTGGTGGAGCCCGAAGAAGCTGACTGATGGAGAACTTACCGACAGAGGATTGGAAGTGGCTGTGAGCGTGCGGGTTGGTAAGTGAGGTGAACGGATGTGTGTGTGTGTGTGTGTGCGTGTGTGTGTGTGTGTGTGTGTGTGTGTGTGTGTGTGTGTGTGTGTGTGTGTGTGTGTGTGTGTGTGTGTGTGTGTGAGAGTTTAATATGAGTTCTTTAGCAGATAACTCGTGTAGGTTGTCAGAGAATATTCAAGTTTTGATGGAAGGTTAATGAGGTAGGGACAGAACTGGAAACTTATGAGAAGTGGAACTGATGAAAGAGTATGATATGATATAAGTATCCTACAATGAAAAATATGAATTGCTGCTTATGGATCAAAAGAAATTACAGCTCCCCTTTCAGTTACACCAATTTTTGAAGGTAGAAATGAAAATAAAAAAAATCTACACTACAGTGCAGTTACTGTGAACTGGTTTTGACTCCTAACCTGTCTAACCTTAGATGATGGTTAAGATGTAGTCAGGCTGGGGGTTGATCTGACTAGTAACCAAGAAGACTCATTCCTACCTCATAGCTAAGGCTCATCAAATTTCATGTAACCATGACCATTTATTTATTTATGCTTTAGGACACAATTTGATGGCAGAAAACTTTCCTTAATTGAGAGTTTTTGGCAAGGTGCTATAACCCTAGGCAAATCTGAATGTGAACCCAGTAGACTGGAGACTGAAGTTGCCTCTTCCTGCAGTCTACCATCCACTCTTCGGGAGACGTGGAGAGATTTCAGGAACAGATGCATGACTTAAACAGTGGAGTCCCAGGTTATGTAAGTGCCATCACAAGAAATGAAAGATTGCGAAGAAGTTAGCAATATGTTGTGAGAAATGTACTGAAAATTTATTATCCTGTGGATAGCAGTGCATTGAACGCATTGAAGGTTTGGTGCAGACACTACATGTAAGTGTTTACTGTTATCTACGGCTAATGTGAACGAAGGGAAATGACTTCTTAATTTGTTAATGTGTAGAAAAGCTCTACCCAATAGGTAAGGAAATAAATCTTATTATGAAGTCAAAAGCTGTGGAAAATGTTAATACTTCCACATTTACTGATGATAACATTTTACTGTGGAACGATGAGCAAAAGCTGAATAATGTAGTAACTAAGCTTGTATTCAGAGGTAACAAGTGAAATCTTATGAGTGATGTAAACAAGGACTAAATTCAGAGTAGCTGAGACAGGTACAACAGGCACCAGAGTCATGATGAGACTGAACAGATTTAAAATATTGTGTTGTTACAATTTAATTCTTTCTTGGTCACATCGTTTCAGTGCATCTTATTGCAGGTAATGCCGCATGACATTGTTAAGCTGAGAGTTAATCACAGAAGCCCGGATGAATTAAGTGTAAGATGCATGTCACGGAAAACAACAAAGGAACGAAGGAGAGGAGAGTGAACTAGAGCATGAACAAAGACGGCTTTAATTACCAACAGAAGGGTTAATTATATGATACTTGCAGCACCATGATAATGACACTGACCCATAGCTGTGAAACAGACAACACAACACCAACATAGCAAAATAGCGAGATTGGTGACGATTTACCTTTGCTGTGCACGCAGAGCCACTGGAACATAAAACTGGACCAGTGAATAGACCTTTGGCTATGAGTTCTGATACTGTATACAGTATATATATATATATATATATATATATATATATATATATATATTAATAAACAAATAAAGCAATCCGTAAAGGACCAATGAGGATGGGAATTTAACAAACAATTTAAAAATAATGCATACATTGCTGCTTTATAAGAGCATGAATGAAAATTGGGGGATTAACAGGACACTACTGACAGTAGTTAACAAAGAAACAAAACGTAAATGAAGGTTAAGATGGTTGTAACACATTTTGTTGGTATTATCCCAAGTTGGCTATCACGCTGATCCACCGGCAGAGTAAACGGATAAATCTGAGGCAACAGTTTTGATAAAGTAGGGTATGGAGAATAATACCATACAGAGTTCTCACATTGTCTTTTGTCTTACACGCAGACACTCT
>NW_027643341.1:0-23245 GCF_032717465.1 Coenobita brevimanus | reverse complement strand
AGAAGAAGAAGAGGAAGAAGAAAAGAAGAAGAAGAAGAAGAGGAAGAAGAAAAGAAGAAGAAGAAGCAGAAGAAGAAGAAAGAAGAAGAACAAGAAGAAGAAGAAAAGAAGAAGAAGAAGAAGAAAAGAAGAAGAAGAAGAAGAAGAAGAAGACGAAGAAGAAGAAGAGGAGGAGGAAGAGGAAGAAAAAGAAAGAAAGAAGGAGAAGAAGATGAAGAGGAAGAAGACGGGGACAGAAAGGAAAGAGGAATACCATAAAAATAAATGAATAATAACAAGATGTATGGCCAGAAGCTCGAAAAATAAAAATGAAATATACAAAGATATAAAAAGTCAACACAGAAGAAGCCACAGACACCACAAAAGAGGGGAAACGCGAGGAAATGCCGAGTGAGAAAGATTTGTTCCCATGGGTTCCCAAGAATTGGTTGGGAAGGCGAGAATAGCTAGTGTGTGTGTGTGTGTGTGTGTGTGTGTGTGTGTGTGTGTGTGTGTGTGTGAGAGAGAGAGAGAGAGAGAGAGAGAGAGAGAGAGAGAGAGAGAGAGAGAACGATAACCCTAACATTTTTGCATTTTCTTGAGTACATTTTCTCCTTTTTCTCTTTACTTCATCTCTAGTTTCCTAATTGACCCTTGCCTTATACTCTGTTAATTTATCTTCCCTTCTTCCATCTTCTTCGTCCATCAATGCCCTCTTCATAAATTACCTTCTCCTCCTTCCATCGTCTTCGTCCATCAATGCCCTCTTCATAAATTACCTTCTCCTCCTTCCATCGTCTTCGTCCATCAATGCCCTCTCCATAATTTACCTTCTCCTCCTTCCATCGTCTTTGTCCATCAATGCCCTCTCCATAATTTACCTTCTCTTCCTTCCATCTTCTTCGTCCATCAATGCCCTCTCCATAATTTACCTTCTCTTCCTGCCATCGTCTTCGTCCATCAATGCCCTCTCCATAATTTACCTTCTCTTCCTGCCATCGTCTTCGTCCATCAATGCCCTCTCCATAATTTACCTTCCCTTCCTGCCATCGTCTTCGTCCATCAATGCCCTCTCCATAATTTACCTTCTCTTCCTTCCATCGTCTTCGTCCATCAATGCCCTCTCCATAATTTACCTTCTCTTCCTTCCATCGTCTTCGTCCATCAATGCCCTCTCCATAATTTACCTTCTCTTCCTTCCATCGTCTTCGTCCATCAATGCCCTCTCCATAATTTACCTTCCCTTCCTTCCATCGTCTTCGTCCATCAATGCCCTCTCCATCTTTGCGTGATTCTCAGTACGTGCATTTTTTTCACAACCCATTTCCTCAAATTGTAATGTTGTTTAGATTCCGTCACCTCACTCACTCACTGTTTTCTTTCGTGTAGCCTGGTAGCTTGCTTGCTTGCTTCCTTGCTTGCTTCCCTCCTTCCTTCCTCCTCCCTCCCGATTTTTTATTCTTTACTTAGTTTTCCCGCCTTTCTCTTTCATCTACACCTTTGGTACTGTTTTTCTTTCCTCCTTTCCATCTGTATATTTTCCTACATGAAATCAATTTTGTCTCCTTTCTCCCTTCCTCCTGCTGCATTTCGCATTTGACTGATATACTACTATTTTTCTTTCTTTTTTCCCTGTCTCTCTCGAGTCTCTCTCTCCTCCGTATCTTCTTTTCCTCGAGATGTTTTTGCAGTTTGACGGATATACTGCATTATTTTTTTTCCCCTCTCTCTCTCTCTCTCTCTCTCTCTCTCTCTCTCTCTCCTCCTCAGTATATCTTCTCTTCCTCGAGTTAGTTCTTACTACCATGTATTTTCCATTCCTCTCTTCAGCTTTCCCTCTTATCACCATTTTCTTCTTTTCCCTCATCTATTCCTTCTTCCACCTTGGCCTCTGCCTTCCATCCTCCTGTAAATAAACCCCGCCTTGCCTTTCCCCACGTCCGACCATCCATCGTGAGAGGTTGGTGATGTTTTTCCGGTGAAGGTGAATGAGTTTGGAAAGTGAAAGGTGATGAAGAAAGATGAGAAGCGAGGGAGACAGAACATTGAAAAACTGGGACAGAAAGAAGGGGAGATGAGAAGGGAACTGAGTAGGAATGAGAGAGAGAGAGAGAGAGAGAGAGAGAGAGAGAGAGAGAGAGAGAGAGAAGATGGAAGAAAAATTGAGTATGAATGGGAAAAAACAAGAAAATAATAGTACTGGACAGGAAGGGACTGCTAAATGCATTAAAAAAAAAATGGTGTTGAAACAAGAGAAGAGACGAAGGGATGAAAAAGAACAAAGGAAAATCAGTGCAGAAGAAATGAGAAGGGAAAAAAATGACCTAAAGGCATGAAAACTGGAGGGAAGGAATTATGATGGCCAAGAGACAAGATTATATTACCGTTTATGAGATGTAAAGTGAATGGAGATAAACATTTAATATGGAAGTAATACCCGGTATCACCGATGGATTTGAAGTATGATGAATTAAAAGATTAGTCACACACACACGCACGCACACACACACACACACACACACACACACACACACACACACATTTTTTTTTCACCATTTTCTCACTTCTCATTTCGTCTACAGCCACAAAATTAGGTCTGGTGGTGGAAAGGTGAAGTGAAAATAACGAGTGCTGGTGTGAGTGCCACCTTCCCACCTCTGTTATGCTGCCGTGAAGAGCTGGCAAGTCGCTGATGATAGACTGCATAAAACAAATGAGAAAATCCGCAGACATAACTAGAATTAAAGAAGCATCAACAATGCTATTATTATCCACTTTTATAAAAGTAATATAACCATGAGCCACCACTGTTATATTTCGGGAATAAATACAGTGTCTTTGAAATCATTATTATTTGTTTTACGAAGATAATCGATGGCGAAAAAAATATCAATTGTAACAGCAGTAAGGCCAAATTTAACTGCAAGTATTAAGGAGAAGCAAAATCGAGGTAAAGGTCACAGATTATGATTTAGAAGGGCGACTTGATGTAGTGCTGCCTACTTCCTTAGCTGTTATCATTCTTTTTCTGTGCCTGCCCTCCTCTCTTCCTATTTCTCCTATCTTTCCTGTTACTTCTTATTCCTTTCTTTCCTTTACAGGTCGCTTTACATTGAGTGACAAGCCAAATGGTTTCCTGTAAGCTAAGAAACCATTTACAACGCTGGGTGGTAACCATATAACCAAACCATACGTGCTCCCTACGTGTCAACAAGTGGGTTGGTGGAGGGTTGGTGCCCCTCCCTGTAAAACGACTAACTCAGTGTCAAATGGCCACCCTTTACGGGATTATGGTGTTTGGCAATAGATAGATAGATAGACTTTTGAGATAATCTGACCTTAAAGTAAATGCGTCTGTTACATCCTGTATGTACGAAATATATGCATATTTGGTATCAATAGATTTATATGATCAAAGCAAATAATATCCTAAATTTTAAAAAAATGGTATGTTCACCCATTTTTTTTTTTTCCAAATTCGTCGCCTAGCAACCACCTAAATTTTCAGAGGGCAAAAAATGTTGTAGTATCGCTATGATATTGAACGCAAATGAAAGATACTAATGTAAGCAACACATGAAAAAAAAAAAAAAAATCATGTCACTTCCATGAATCCTGGCAAATCTTCAATATAAACCGAACAAAAATACGCTACATGGCACCAAAAACCTTTTTTGCAAAATTAATGAACAATGAAAATTCAAGACATAATGAACATACTGATACCACAAAAATGGCTGTAAATCATATTTTTATTTTGGGCAAATTTGCAGAAAAAATATCTTATGTAACTGACCAAAATTACTTTAATGTCACCAAAGCTCAACTTTATGAACAGAAACACTAGCCTGTAATGTTTATGCCATTACACACTTCTAATAATTATGAATAACAGGGCAATGTTTTCAATTTGATACGTACACCCGGAGAAAGTTCCGCCTTATACACTTTCCTGCTAGTTCGGACCTTTATGTGAGACAACGACTAGTGAAGCAGTAGCCAGACACTCAAATGTCTGGTACCACTGTGTGGGAGGGGAGAGGTTAAGGAAGGAGAAAGGCATTGGGGAACTGATAGTTCCTACCCCTCCCTCTTCCATCCCCATCCTTCTCACACAGTTACCAGATATAAGAATGTTGGCTATTGCTTCGTTTAACACTTGTCTCACATTTACTATTTCGAAGTGGTGAGCGAATGTATAAAGCAGAACTTTCCCCGGCTGTACCTTAAACGAATGCAGTTGAGAGACAGTCTGGGTAAAATAGTCCTTTACTGCCCAGAACAGATTAAAAATGTCATTAATGTTCACACCAACACGGGCTCACCATTGTCTCGTTTACGCTTAGCAGCCACTTGTTTCCACTCAAAACAGTGCTGTTGGCGTTCTTGCGACCTTCCGACATTCACCTTCACCTTCTGTATCAGCAGACGACATCACTGTGCGTTCATCCATTTAAAAGGCAGAGATAGAGGAGGTTTCAATCAAGTGTTGTCCCTTCCCTAACCTGTAAGCTCGGACAGACTGCCCAAAGCAGGCGCTACGGGCCTTATGGTTGGTCGAGCCAGCCCCTGTAAACACAGAAGGATGAATGCTGCCGCGCTATTGGTTCAACTCGCTCTATGTCACAGTCCCGGAGTTAGTACGCTGTTTCTGCAGTAAAAACCACCTGACTTTTAGCGTTGACGTCGAGGGGAATAAGGGCCGATTTCGCTTGGCTTTTCACACCACAATGAGAAGATGGTCCTGGACACGATGCGTTTAGATAGCTCTCATTTTCGGTTCTTTGACAAAGTCGCCCTACTGCCATCGAGCGCCTATGAGAAAACAGATGTATGGAAAGGTACTCAACACGACTATTTCTCAATCACCTTATTAAATATACACCATCAAAATAATGTTCTCATATTATGTCCCTCCATTGTTTCTCAGACTGATTCGTATACTAATATTTTTGAAAGAGCTTTTCTATTAATACGTCCATTATATCGCCACACATATCACCATACCATCTACTACCGTGTCATGCTACCGCCACACCACCTGTCCTGTCCACCAAGCTAGCATCACCCCTTAACTCAGTCACTCTAACACAACACCTTACAGTTTCTGTTGCATTACCACCTCATAGTTTATCACACTACTACAACACACTACCAAACTACTACCACACCACTTGTTCTCCATCACACTCTCGTCATGCATACCAATTCATCGTGTCACACTATATGCCAGCCAGCAGTCACACCGTAGTATCAGTAATCAACACAAATACACTCCATCCTCATTCGACCGTTCTCGTATTTTTCCACTTCCCCTTTAAGCTGCGGTAAGGAATTCATTGCCCGTAGTAATTTATTGTGCCACCACCCACACGTTCGTCAGTAAGTTCTGTTGCGATAATCTGCGTCTAGGGCAAATGGCTGGCTGGCTTGTTCACTGGGGTGGCAAAATGTAGGCAATACCTCTTCACGAAAAGATACCAATGGGTGCTTGCAACTTGTTCATTTTTCCGACACACAACGGACTACTATTTCCATGGTATTAAGGTCACAACTCTGTAATCTGACTTCATCATTTCGAGGCTGAGAAAAATAAATGCAAGAGCGTGTACAGTAGAACTTTGTCCGAGGAAATGGCGAAAGGGAATATTCTTAAAAGCTGATACGTAAAGAAGAATGGAGTGTGACTTTAATCCGACTACGCTACAAACGCCCATTATTCCCTCCTTATATGTGTAAGCAGGACCCTGCGCTGACGACAGAACAGGAGGAATGTAAAATGGATTGGGAAAAAGATGGTATTTTCCAGTGAAGTTACGAAGACAATTTTACTGCAGAGATTCTACATCCTGCCTGTAAGATCTCATACCTACCGAACATTCTCAATTGCTGCATGACTGAGGCCAAGCAAGCACCCACAGAGGTCAAGAGGTGTTAAATAAGCACAAAGCCAACAGCATATGAGAGGGAATTTCCACTTCATTAAAAATATCCCGACACGAACACACCCACTTCCTTCTCTCACCTGCCCCAGACACCTGCTCCAAACATTCGCCCCACATGTCCATCCCAGATGCCTACAACACACACCTACCCCAGGCATCAGTCCCAGGCATCTGCTGACTGCCATAGTCAATAGGCTGCCCTTTAATGGCAGCATCTCTCAGTGCAATCCGGACTGAAAAGAAATCGTTGGTCATGACCCAGCTGCTCCTTCAAAACGAGAGAGAGAAAGAGAGAGAGAGAGAGAGAGAGAGAGAGAGAGAGAGAGAGAGAGAGAGAGAGAGAGAGAGAGAGAGAGCAAAAGAAAAAACCTGTTTTCAATTTCCCTTCTCATTTGTTAATAGGAAGATTGAGTGTGCTAGAATTTCGCTATAGGTTGGTAGCCAGTAAGGTGCTAATCCCTACGCCAATACAAAGAGATATTTTACCAAACACTTAATCTATAATTTCTGGGCCACGTCATGGTAATGTGGGTAAGGAGAGCATAGTGGGATGTGTCCAAAGTCCCCCAAAGAATACGTGGGATGTGTTCAATGTCCCCCAGATGATAGAATGCCTCCCATATGAAAGAATACGTGGGATGTGTTTAATGTCCCCCAGAGAATACGTGGGATGTGTTCAATGTCCCCCAGAGAATACGTGGGATGTGTTCAATGTCTTCCAGATGTGAGAATACGTGGGATGTGTTCAACGTCCCCCAAAGAATACGTGAGATGTGTTCAATGTCTCCTCAGATGAAAGAATACGTGGGATGTGTTCAGTGTCCTCCAGAGAATACGTGGGATGTGTTCAATGTCCCCCAGATGAGAGAATAAATGGGATGTGTTCAATGTCCCCAGATGATAGAATACGTGGGATGTGTTCAGTGTCCCCAGGATGAGAGAATACGTGGGATGTGGTCAGTGTCTCTCAGATGATAGAATACGTAGGATGTGTTCAGTGTCCCTCAGATGATAGAATACGTGGGGATGTTTTCAGTGTCCCTCAGATGATAGAATACGTAGGATGTGTTCAGTGTCCCTCAGATGATAGAATACGTGCGATGTGTTCAACGTCCCCCAGAGAAGAGAAAGTGAACTGCATGACCACCACTGTCATATCAAACACCATATCACACAAATACATGGATAGGTGAAGAATGCATTATGGATGTTACTGTTATTGGTAACAAGACATTATTACCAAGAGCCAGAGTGTTCATTACTGCACGAAAATAAAACAGTGACAGATTAGGAAATAAAACAACCACATAAATGATTTACAAGGCTACACAGCATATGAAACAAAAAGTGTGCATGTGCATGACATACATGGGCAGTGGCCCGCACGTGATTCAAAGCCTGTTTGTCTTTGTCATCGCCAGTGCTCGGACAGGCCAGAAAATATGAAACAAATGCAGGACAAACTGTTGGAAAGTCGTCGTGGAGAGAAATGTGTTGCTGCTGTCACTGGCTGAAACAGGAAAAAATAAAAACTCTGCTACCTCTCGCATAGGTAATAGAATTTATGGATAAAATAAGGATCAGATTTTGAATAATGAATCTGAATATTGTGTTTCATTAATACTTTAGTAATAACTCTCGCAATGGACTGGCATTAATAAGCTGTTGTAAATGATCCGGGAAATATTAGCCTGATGATCTAAGTCTTACTGGTATTATTTTGTGTACAGTATATAGTAGAGTAATTTAATGGCTTGTAATTGTCGTGGCTAAAAGTGCACTGGTTGAGATGTGGCCTGGCATTTGAGACAGGAAGTGTATTATCGACAGGTTTTATTGCTTGTCTTTGTGGATCGTGGTGCACTACTAAACACCACTTTGTCCAAGAGTCAAATCATACATTTTAACTCTGTTGAAGATTGATGGAACGTAATACAGACCAAAACACTGGGTACCAAGTGCTTCTCATGTGCTACCGTGCTACCTCAAGGATCGATGACTGAGTAATGATATGACGCAAAAACACTATTATTGTAGTGAAAAAATAATGATGAAACAGGTAAACGTGGACGAAATGGAACATGAGAGAGTGGCATGGAATGAAGGAATGCGTTCGAGTATGTGGATTGGAGTAAAAATTGTTGGGAGGAATGTGGAAATGAATTTATTTCCACCAGTTCTCTCTCTCTCTCTCTCTCTCTCTCTCTCTCTCGCAACTTGGGCACGACACGACATTTATCTTCACTGTTTTTTCTACTTTCTTTTCTCGTTTCCCCAGAGGCGGGCGCGTGAGGCCATTGTGTGGAGAGGAGAGGGTCAGTAACAGCCAGAGAGGAAAGAGAGAGAGAGAGAGAGAGAGAGAGAGAGAGAGAGAGAGAGAGAGAGAGGGAGGGAGAGAGAGAATATCACGAGATGACAAATAGTAAAACAACTCTGATTATATATCTTAGTTTCTCTCTATATATGTCTACCTATTATGTCTCTATCTACTTATATATCTCTTTGTCTGTATGTTTATCTATTTATCTATCTATTTCTGTGTGTGTGTGTGTGTGTGTGTGTGTGTGTGTGTGTGTGTGTGTGTGTGTGTGTGCATTACTCCAAAGGGGAAGAAGGACAAATGAATGGAACTGAAATCATTATAATGTTCCGTACTAATGCAAATTGAAAGAATGATGAGTTAGTATTGTAGGGATGAAGGAGAATGATAAACAATTAGCGCTTTAGTGTGAGGGAAGAGGTCGGAAGAAGTGAAGGCTGAATCACCCCTCACACACACACACACACACACACACACACACACACACACACACACACACACACACACACACACACACATCACAGAAGCGCTTCACGATAACACATATATCAAAGTCACCAAATACACATCTACCGCAACATCACTATTCTGCCACACACCTAGCACATCCCTACCTCACAACCACACATCTATCAGACCCTCACCACAGAACCATACATTTACCACACTCTCACTATACAACCACAAAACCATTATAGCTTCACCCACAGAACCACACACCTATCATACCCTCACTACATTTCAACTACACCTTTATCACACAGTGCCACACCATCACTATACATGAACTAAACTCCTACCACATAGATCCACATGGACCACATCCTCAACACTCAACCACATATCTGCCACAGCCTCACCGCACAACCTCAAATTCTCACCACAGTAGCATTCTACCACTACATCATCCGCCCTCCGCCACACTCTAAGCAATACCAGCAGATACCAACAACCACCGTAGCATAGTAATGGCCCCGCATCACTTCACCCCCCCCCCCAACAACAGCACCACAATAACACTGCTTCATCAAAAACGCACCCTCCCAACTTCCACCCCTACCCACCACCATCTCTCTCACCCTTACCCTTACCAAACCCTCACCCTAAGCCTCCCAAGACGCCCCGTATCATGAACGTGAGATAGGACCAAAGATGGCAGCATAACCTCAAGGGAAACCATACTCTCGCCCCTCCCTCACCTCCTTACACTCCTGAACTATGAATTGCGTTAAATATTTTCTTTTCTGGTTTTATGACAACAATTCTAGGGTGATGCTCTGTGTTTATCAGTTTTTGTTAAAGAACTGGGTGGGAAAAAGGCAAAAGTAATAAAGGACATGATAGAAGAGGTACGCGGAAAGGAGCGAGTACAAACATGCCCACGTTGGAAAACAATACTTGGTCTTACCTCGCGGTCCCAGGTATCACCAACAAAAGAGAAAATACGTAAGGAATCGAGAGAAATTCAAACTCTGTAACCAAAAATTCTGGGAAATTAATACTAAGAAAAGCTAATTAGCCTGGGAATAATAATAAGGAACAATTTTACACTGTGCCCTTCTTCATAACATACTGTGTAAATAATATCCTAACCTCTCACTTTGGAGGATACATTTCACGCAGCAAGCGTATCAGCCATATCTCTGTCTGTCTGTCTGTCTGTCTGTCTGTCTGTCTCTCTCTCTCTCTCTCTCTCTCTCTCTCTCTCTCTCTCTCTCTCTGTATGACAACATTTTTTCTTCTATATCATTCCAGTAAATCATTATATTCTTACACCCTCGTTCCAAGCTCTCCCTCTTTTTTTCTCCAAATTCATCTTTCTCTTTTATTAATATCCTTCTCCCCTCTTCCCCATGCTGTAAGATAATGTGCATCACAGTTTTTGGACTTACTTATGAGGAAGAACACTGCTTATTTAATGTGTATTGTACAGAAGAAACCTAATTACTGAGATGTCCATGGAACAATGCTCTTGAAAATCAGAATTTTTGTACACTTCAAGAATAGATGGTATACAGTATTTGTAAAAAAAAAAAAAAAAGCTTAAAGTACTCACACACACACACACACACACACACACACACACACACACACACACACACACACACACACACACACACACACACACACACACATACACACACACACCATTCTATTCACGCAGTTCCTTACGTCTAATTTCGTCGAGAGCCACAAAATCTTGCTTTGTGGTGAAGGGAAGTGAATATAATAAGTGCTGGTGTGACTGCCGCTCCCACGACGCTGTTTTGCTGCTGGTAACGAGTTGACGAGGCTCTGATGAAAGTTTGCTGTTAAAAATGGGTCAGCCTGCAATTATAGCTACAAGAAAGAGCAACATAAGCACTGGTATTCAAATCCAGTTATGATAAAATATTAAACATATGAGTCATTATTCTGTCATACTTCCATAATTAGCACGTTTTCACTGAGTCTAGTAAATCAAATAATCCACAAAAATAAGAGTGAGTAGGAGCGACTAAAATAACCAGTGTTTACGCCCAGGAAATTCGGGAAAAAGGACAGTGAGATACACAAATATTATCTGAACCAAGAATATGGAAAATCTGGTATTCTAAATGAACGTATGTGCATTCTCAGTTACTTTATTAATTGTCTCATATGTTGAGTCAACATGTTTTCATATATATTATTATTTCTCTCGCCTCTTCCATTATTAGACTAATATTCTCTCGTTCTTTCGTTATGTACCTTTCTTGTTCCCTTGACTGACGCATATTAACACCCTCAAATCGTTTTTTCTCTTTCAGGAAGTGATACAGTACCACCACATTCACCACCACACCACCTGTTCTCTACACCCACTACCACCACATCATTTGCTATATCTACCACACTGCCACCACACCACTTGCTTTCTCTACCACAATACCAACACACCACCTGCTCTCACTACCACATTGCCACCACATCACCCTGCTCTCTCTCCCACGCTACCACCACACCACTTACTTTCTCCACCACACTACCACCACACCACCTGCTCTCTCTTTCCCTACTATCGTCACACCATCTGCTCTCCCTACCACACTACCATCTCTACCACACTACCACCACACCACTTACTCTCTCAACACATTTCCACCACACATCTGCTCTATCCACCACACTACCACCACACCACGAGCCCTCTCTACTCCCTCTACCACACTATGACCATACCACCTGGTCTGTCACACTACAGACTCAATACCTACACTCAGTGCTTCACAATCTCCCATTCAGCAGCCACAGCGAAATGCACAATCACCAACAGTAATCACTTAAATACCCTCCAGCACTACAATAAACGATTCTGATAATTCCTCTCAGCCCTCATAAAATCTGCATCTGGGACGCTAGTAACTGTTAACTATGACACCACACGCACTTAATTAAATGGGTCCAGATATGATACGCTGTGTCGGGGATAAGTGGTCGGCTGGTTTGATGACTGAAGTGGAATGCGTGTGTAACGCTTCCGGCACGCAGGATTCACGATAGGGAAGGGTGTGTGAGGGTGCTTGTGATTTGTTTAGTGCTTTTGCCCTGGAACACGATTTCCACGATATTATGGTCACAGTCCTGGAAACCTTTGTCATTTTTATCTTAAACACGAGGAAAAGTGATAGAGGTGTTTACAACTCTGCATGACGAAGGAAAAGTTGAGGAGAGATATTCTTAAAGGTGGTTTGTGTATAGGAGGAAGGACTGCAACTTTAGTCCGACATCTCTCCATACATCCATAATACTCGCCTTGTTTGTTGAAATAAAACATTGCAAACGTCTTCCCATATTGGCTGGATAGACGAACTTAAATAGGTACTGGGTAAGATATTATACTTTTTACTGACGCTACAAAGGCTGCTCTACTCCAAAGACTATGTAACATCTCAACCTTATAGTGTATCCATAGTCATTGTCTGCATGATTAGGGCCAAATAATCATCCCGGAGGTCAGAGGTATTAAATAAATATGGTGTATAATATTATCATCATCTACTCGTCAGGCGCAGTACAAGGCAAGCAACGTAGGAGAGGTAGTTTCGTCCTCTTTAATAACTACCCATCACCAGCACCAGCACTTGCTTGTCTCGGCTGACCCACACACTTCCCCCACATACCCACCCCAGACACCTGCCATTCACACCTACCCCAGGTATGTGTCACAGATGCCAACCGATTGCACACACACACACACACACACACACACACACACACACACACACACACAGATTCCCATTTCCTTTCTGCTGTGCTGAGACGAACACAGAGGGTACTTATGATAGGCTGATGACCAATAATGTCCATTCTCTCCTACGCCAGGACAGGAAGAGGTACAGTAATTTCCAAACTCTCATTCTACAATTTTCTCCCTGTGTTGTGGTAATCAAGGCAGGGAGGGATAGCGAGGGAGGTGTTGCATGTGCCCCTCCCTAGTGATATCAAAAAGCCGATTTGGAGGCAATGTGTAACCAGGGTGGGATGAACTCAGGAAGTGCTGCCTTTATTTACAGAGTTGAGGCCATGATGGTGTATCCAAGGGAGATGGGGTGAGGCGGAGATATTTATACGTTGGCTGCCAAGGGAGGAGGAAAGTGAGGGGATGTGAGAGGGCGAGACGCGTGCATGATGACTTATAACACTAACAGTGACGGAGACGAGAGACAGTCAAATCCATCCATGCACATTTGGCAGTAGCACATTTGACATAAGCATATTTGGCAGTAGCACATTTAGCAGTAGCACATTTGACATAAGCACATTTGGCAGTAGCACATTTGACATAGGCACATTTGCCAGTAGCACATTTGGCACATTTGGCAGTAGCATATTTGGCACTAGCACATTTGCCAGTAGCACATTTGGCACATTTGGCTGTAGCACATTTGCCAGTAGCACATTTGCCAGTAGTACATTTGACAGTAGCACATTGGACAGTAGCACATTTGACAGTAGCCGCACATTTGTCAAAGCCTGGCCACGTCTGTCATCATCACTACTCGGGCAGGTTCGGGAAATATGAAACAGTTCCAGAACAAAATGTGTTCGAAAGCTTTCATGGACAGAACTGTATTGCTTCTTCAATTGACAGAAATTGAAAAAAATACAACTGCTTCCTTTCTCTTTGGCATCTGAGCGTGAATACGGATGAAATATAAATCTGTTGATGATTCAAGATTCTGAACACTGCTTGAATTAAATGTCAGTACTAAGTGTTGTAATGGACTGGGATGAATAAACTGCGGTAATTGATTCAGGAAAAAAACATACAGTTGGTTTTGATTTTACAGTTGGTTTTGATTTTCATGGTAGTGTTAACTAATGCATTTTAATTACTGTGGAGAAGAGTGTACTGAAATGGAACGAGGCCTGGATTTGAGCTAGTGAATATTTTATCGAACAGTGTTTTGCGTATCTTAGCGGAACCTGGTGCACTTTTTAACATCAGTGTGTCTAGAGCAAACCATATTCTATTTTTACTAAGCTGGAAGAGGGTTGTATGAATTGTGGACCAAACACTTGGTGCCAGGTGCTTCCGTGTGTACTGGAACATTACTGTGGTGAGGGACACTCAGACTGTAAGTAAAAACAAGACATAAAGAGAGAAAAAATGAAGTGAAGAAATTATAAGAAATGAAAAATAGGAGACATAGCAGACAGAAGGCTGGGATGAAATAAGGGAATTCAACCAGGTACTTGTGAAGCAGAGTGAAGACTGATCTCTCTCTCTCTCTCTCTCTCTCTCTGTCCAGGTATTGCTCATTCGCCGCCTCCACGACCATCTCGAGTTGTTACCCGAGGCACAATGGCCTCTCACGCACACCACGGGGGAATGAGAAAAGAAAGTGGAAGAAACGAGCAGGTAAGTGTGGCGCACATGACCAGGTTGAGAGAGAGAGAGAGAGAGAGAGAGAGAGAATTTATGAAGTGACTTTTTTTTAGAACAGCACAAAATGTCAATATAAATAAATAAATGAATTAATATATATATATATATATATATATATATATATATATATATATATATATATATATATATATATATATATATATATATATATACTGACAAGCAACTTTTCATGGTGTCTCTATGTTTACCAAAACTTTTTCATCCAGTCATAATGTGTCTTTTGCTTTCGCTTTCATGGTCTTTCGTTAGTCTTATTACTTGCCCCAAGTAATCGTGCATCTTAACTTTCCCTATTTAGTTCATTTATCATTTCTTGCAATTTTTTTGTTGTTTCTGAAATTAGGACAATTTCATCTGCAAATCATAAATAGTTTAAGTTTTCGCCATCTACGTTTACTCCTTTGTTCTCCCATTCTTGCTTTCTTAAAAGGATTTCAGTGCATGCTGTAAATTATTTGGTGAAACTGTATCACCCTGATGCACGGGTTTCTCAGTATTAAGTTTTGTGTTTTTATATAACTTAACTGTAGCAGTTCCCTCTTTATATATGTTTTCGAGCAGATTTACAATGTTCTCGTTTACTCCTGTTCCCGAAATTAATTAATAATCGCTATCGTATGTGCTTCACTGAGTCAAAAGCCTTTTCAAATCTGACAAAACTTACGTGCAGCAATTTGTTATATTCTGTGTGTGTGTGTGTGTACTTACCTAATTGTACTTACCTAATTGTATCTTTACAGGAATGAGTCAAGCTCGTACTGTCCCGTGTCTTAAACCATATTTATCCTACATATCCTTAAATTTGTGAATTGTTTTGGCACACACTATTTCATTCGGTAGTGCATTCCATTGATCAATTGCTCTGTTTGGGAAACTGAATTTCCTTACGTCTTTATCACCTCTCTTCTTATGCAATTTTTTGCAGTGTCCTCTTGCTGATGCTTATCCATATGTTAAGTAATCATTTATGTCTATTTTCTCCTTTTCCTGATATGCATTTATATAGCATTATCATGTCACCTCTTTTCCTTCTCTCCTGTAGTGTTGGTAGATTCAGTTTATTTAGTCTTTCTTCGTAGCTTAGGTCCCTTAAGCTTGGTATCCATCTTGTAGTGGCCCTTTGAACTTTTTCAATCTTGTCTATGTGCCTTTTGAGATGAGGACTCCAGACTACTGATGCATATTCCAGGGCTGGTCTAATGAATGATGTTATTATCCTTCTTAGCATGTCTTCATTTATGTATGTGAATGCTATTCTCATATTTGCAAGCAGTGTATACATGTTCCGTACCTTCTCGCTGATGTGGTCAGCCGGAGATAGCCTGTTATTGATAATCACACCTAGGTCTTTCTCTCTTTCTGATGTGTATAGGGTTTTATTTCCTAACTTATAATCCCAATCAGGTCTTTTTCCACTTTTACCAAACTTGATTACATGACACTTGTCCACATTGAATTCCATTTGCCATGTACTACTCCAGTCATGAAGTTTATTTAATTCTTCTTGTAGCTCTTTACAAGAGTCTGTGTTAGTAATTCTCCTTTGTATTTTTACAGCATCTGCAAACATATTCAGATAGCTCTCATTTCCAGTGTTACTGTTTATATCATTTATATACACTAAAAACATGATTGGTGCCAGCACTGAACCCTGTGGTACTCCACTAGTCACTTCTTTCCATGATGAGTAGTTTCCTCTTAGTACTGTCCTCATTTCTCTTTTTATGAGAAAGTCTTGCAGCCAACAAAACAGTTTGCCTCGAGTTCCTCCTTGATGGTACAGTTTCCATAAAAGTCTTTGGTGTGGTACTGTGTCAAAAGCTTTCTTGAAATCTAAATAGATACTGTCCACCCATCCTTCCCTTTCCTGTATTGTGTTTGTTACTCTGTCATAATATCTCAACAGATTAGTAACACATGATTTTCCTTTTCTGAAACCAAACTGTCTTTCTGTTATCATACTGTGTTCTTCTAGATGATTTACCCAAGATTTTCTTATAAGTTTTTCTAATACCTTGCTTACAACACTGGTCAGTGATACTGGTCGGTAGTCGAGTGGAGTTTGTCTATTTCCTTTCTTGAATAAGGGGACAATATTTGCTTTTTTCCAAATATCAAGTAGTTTACCTTGACTCAAGGATTTCTTGAAAATTAAAAATAATGGTTTACTTAACTCCTTTGCACATTCTCGTAATACCCAACATGAAA
The DNA here is from genome assembly GCF_032717465.1 of Coenobita brevimanus. Classification (NCBI taxonomy): domain Eukaryota; kingdom Metazoa; phylum Arthropoda; class Malacostraca; order Decapoda; family Coenobitidae; genus Coenobita; species Coenobita brevimanus. The sequence continues at coordinate 6,861 of NW_027643341.1, read as the reverse complement.
TTTCATCAGGACCACTTGCTTTTCCTCTGTCTAATCTACTTAACTCCTCCTGTATTACTTTTTCTGCTATTTGTATATCTGGTAGTATGTGTGGACATGCGTGTTCCACATAGTCCCTCTCAAAATTTTTTCTTCTGTAACAACTAATTGGAAATTCTTATTTAGTGCTTCACAAATATCTTTCTCTTGTGTATAAGTGATTCCCTCGTCCGTAATGGATTGTATTATATCTTATACTTTAGTTTTGCTTCTGATATAGCTGTAAAACAGCTTTGGTTGATCACTACTTTTATTTATTATATCCTCCTCAAACTGTTTTTGGGCTTCCTCTTTATTCTTGTATAATCGTTTCTTGCCTGTTTGTAATTATTATACGCCCTTTCACTATTGTGTCTTCTGTATCTATTCCACAACAAATCTCTTCTTTCTTTTGATTTTTTACATTCTGTATTGAACCATTTCTGTATTTTCTTATCTGCTTCTTTGTGCTGTGGGATGTACTTCTGGACTCCTATTTCATAAAATTCACAAAATTTTTTATATACAGCATTTAAATCTTGTCCTCTAAGCTCATTTTCCCAATCAACTTCTAAGAAATACTTCTTTAGGTCTTGATAATTTCCCTTTTTATAGTTTAGGATACTCTTTTTGTAACTTATTAATATTGCTGTTTACTATGTCATATGCTATCCTGAGAGTTATAATTTAGTACTGCATGATCGCTTTTGCCGAGTGGAGGGTGATATATTAAACTGTCAATATCATTTTTCTTGCCTTGTATAAATATTAAGATCTAGCTTACTGAAGGTACATCAAGTCCTCTCTTTTTCTGGGTTTGGTTTCCGTCACATGTTGCGTTAAGAAAAACTTCAGGGCTTGTACGAGATCCAGGAGCCTTTGGTCCCAACAGCTTTCTTTGGCTATTTATATCTAGAGTATTCCAATTTATATTTGTATTGAAGTCCCCAGTTAGTATAATTCTTTCCGATTTCTCTTCCATTTTATGTAGCAATGATCTTACACTCTGAATTGTACTCTCTGCCAGGTCCTCATATTCGTCCTCTTTCCCATGTGTTTGATCTGGGTGGCATGTACAAATTGGCTACAATTACTTTACCTTCTAGATGTGTCGATCTCTACTGCAATCAGTTTTACTTGTGATGGTATATCTAGTTTTATTTCCTATGACTTTTAGATTTTTCTTAGTTAATATTATAATCTCCTCCTCCTTTTTAAATATCTGTCTCTTCCTCCATATGTTATTGTATTCCTCTAAGTTTAGTATGTCATTTGATATCCTTGGTATTAATTTTGTTTCAGTTAGGCATAATATTTGTGGTTTCATTTTCTCTGACATAATCATTCATCTTCTAGTAATTTAGATACCATTCCATATCCACATTTGAGTACATCAACTTTATCATCTTGTTTTATATACTTGTCATGACAGCTTTGGTTCTACTACCTTCCTCCTTTTTTCTTCCATCCTGTTTGTGTACCACTTTTCGTACCTGCAATCCTATTACTTTGTAAAAAAAAATTTCTTCTTCTCCCCCTCTTGCTGATCTTCCGTCATTTTTTGTTTTGCTTTCCTCCCTTTTCTCTTTCAGTAATTCCAGTTCCTCTTGTGTTAGGCATCTTTTTATCCATACATTTTTGAACTCCTCTTTTTCCTTAAGATTCTTTGCATTTTTAGTATCTCTTCCACAGTAAGTTTACACTCTGGAAAGTCACCCTTTAGAGGTCTTGTCTTGCTTTTCTCGTATTTCCCTAATCTTTTGTGTTCCTCTATGTCTTTACTACAGATTTCCTCTGATACTTCTTTTTAGTAAGCTCATTACATTTGCCATCTCCTTTTTGTCTCTCTTGTGATCTTGTTTTTTAACTTCTTCCTCTTCTATACCAGTGATTACTGCTATTGATTTATTTATCTCTACTGAATCTCTGACTAACTTTGGATTGTTTTGGATTATTCTTTTCACCTCCCCTTTTTAATGCTTTTTTCCTCCACCCTTGTTTCTAAGTCTTTCTTTACTTTCACCATTTCAGCATACGTGGTTTCTACATCATTTTTGTAGCTTTGCACAGCTTCATTCACTTGTGTTAATCTTCTCCTCAATATCACTGCTCTGGTCAATAAGACTGCTAACTTGCCTAATTGTCTCTGTGTCATTTTTGAACTCTTCCATAACACTCTCGTGATTGACTACTGTACTTGCCATTTCACTCATTTTCTTTCTTCCTAAGTGTACTCAGTTCCACTGTTAGTTCACTGATGGTTGTGTCTTTCTTATTGGCCTCCCTTTCTAGTTTTTCTATTTCTTCCTTTTGCAAGTGTATCTGCTTCTTTATTTCATCAATTTCATTTTTGAAAGCCATTTCTAGTTTGTTTAGCACGTTCAACCAGTCTATTGTGGGTCTCTGCTTCAACCAGTTCTTGGTAGAAATCATCATTTTGCTTTTTACCTTTATCCCTTTCTCTTTTCCAGATTTGTTTTACTGAAGTATGTATCCATTTTGCAATACTTAAAGTGCAAAGCATGTACTTACAATCTCCGTGTTGTTGTAGTCTAAACAAACCTCAGAGATGTGTGTGTGTGTGTGTGTGTGTGTGTGTGTGTGTGTGTTTTAATTGGCTAATTCACTGTCTATACTGTAGATGATCAGTTGCTGGAACATCTGCTTCGGAATCCTGCCTGCTCACGAGGTTAGTTTTCTTCCAGATTTAAATTGTTATTCTATTCGTAAGGACTTTAGTGAAGAGTTTGCAAATAACTGATCATAAGCTAATAGGTCAATAGTTACTAAGATCCTTTGAGCTGCCTTTGTTTTAGCAGCAACATGTGCTATTAGCATTACACCATGATTTGGTAATTTTCTTCCTTATACATTATGTAAATATGTGGAAGAACTGTTTTTGAACTTTATGCTTCTGCAATTCAGACAGTAAATCACATGCTATTCTATCTTCTCTCGGGGCGTTTCCACTTTTCATAGTTTTAAGAGCAAAGTTTACTTCTTGTGGTTACCTCCATGTACTTCACTTGTGTCAAATGAAGACTTGGTTGCTGGTAGGTTCCTATTGTCTTTTATGGATACAAATCTTTGTTAAAATTCTTTAGCTCACTTCACCATCTTCTCTGCACTTGATGGCTTCACTGTTTTTTGTCTTTCAGTGATGTAATTTGTTGTTATTCTTAGTGCCTTTGCATTTCGGGCGTGTTTCAGACTTTTTCCTATTTTGATAGATTCTTTGATCTGCACCATGTTTATCTCGTTTTTCTTCTGCATTTCTCTTGTTTATCAAACTGCTTAATTCTGCTCTTTCTATTTCAACTTTTTCTGTTTTTACTTTCATCTCCTTTCTTCTTTTTGAGCTCGAGGGAGGCTTTTTTGAATCACACTCGGACTTGTTGGTTTTGGTTGTATTAGCATTCCCTACTGCCTCTACTGATTCCCTAAACACTTTTGTTTGTGTACAGTTCACTTTATCAGCGTCACACTTAGCATAACTTAAAGCCTGAAGTAATCTGTTGTTTATTTCTGCCTGAAAAACAGCTTTATTTCCACTTACTGTAATTGGGCATACCTTTTTAGTTTATATCAGCTTCTTTCTTTTGCTTCTGAAATTAAATATGGTTGTGCAACCCACCACTCTCTGGTCACTTCATATGTTTTACTTTATTGATAATTGTAGCATTAAGTGTTCGTGTTGTTCTTATCTGTTATGATAAAGTCAATTTCTGATTTTGTAACTGTATCTCCATTCCTGTTTCTCCAGATCCATTTTCTTCCTGGTCTTTTGTGGAAAAATGTGTTCATTACTCTCATGTTATGCTGTCTATCTAGCTGTCTGTTGCCAGACGCCATAATCCCGTAAGGGGTAGCCATTTGACTTTGAGTTATTTGTTTTACGGGAAGGGGCACTGACCCTCCACCAACCCACTTGTTGACTCGTAGGGAGCAAGTAAGGTTTGGTTATATGGTTACCACCCAGCGTTGTAAATGGTTTCTTGGCTTACAGGAAACTATTAGACTTGTTACTCAATGTAAAAACCACCTGTAAAGGAAAGAAAGGCAATAAGAGATGACAGGAAAGATGGGAGAAACAGTAAGAGAGGAGGGCAGGCACAGAAGAAGAATGATAGAGGCTAAGGAAGAAGTATGCAGCACTACATCAAGTGGGTGGATGATGGTCGCCACCACCTGCATTATGCATTTCAGCAAAATTTACCACGGTTCTGTTCGTCATTCCCTCTCCTTCACCGAAAATTCCCACTCATACCTGTCCATTTCTCAGTTTGCCAACGCTTGCATTGTGTCTTCCATGAGTATAGTATATCTGGTCTTTTCTTCTTCCATATTCTGGGAAAGGTCGTCCAGAATCATCAGAGAATGTTTCTATTTCTTCATCTATGCTTTGGGAAATAGGTGTATTTATTTGCCTTACTTTTCAGGGTGTGTCTTTTGCATAGTCTGATCACAATCCATGCTAGTCTGCCAGACACAAATGCTGAAAATAACAATGTTCTCACTGCAAGGCTGAGCCCGTGATCAAATGGATAAAGAGGTGGCCTGCAGTCCCAAAAGGGCCTACGTTCGCCTCCAGGCTTGGGCAACCAAACGGTTTAAGGATCTGAATTTCGTTAATGGCGAACTTTACTGACCTACCATAAGACTTACGCTGACGTAAAACTATCCCCACAAATACCAATACACCAGTCCAGTATGAGACAGCCCTAGATTATATTCAAAATGGACGGTGAGTATTTGGGCCGAAGTGGTGGCATGTGGAGGTGTATGGTACATAAGAAGACTGCTGGACCTCAAGGGAACCGGTTGCGATGTCCATACCCACAGTCGAACACATAAAAATATAACTATCTATAATTAAAGAAACTCTGCACCACTAACTCTTTCATTCCTACCCTTCTGTGTAGTAAAACAGGTGTTTGCTATCTTGGAACTGAAATATTTTTCTTCGTTTCTGTGGATTTCACACAGACCTATAATATCTCAGTTACTGTTTTCTAATTCTGCCATTAAAGTATCGCGTTTGTAATATTCTGCGAGGCAGTGCATTGCGTTATTTTTTATGGGTTTCAGTTTGTTTAATGTCCTGGTCTCTGATTTGTAGAGAGAGTGCCTACTCACTCTTGGTGGTACACTGCCTGTATGCGCAGGAGGCAGTGCGGTTGAACCTTTAGTAGACGATGATCCAACAGGAGTACTTGAAAATTCATTACCAAGAGAGAACGTATGTTTCACTGGAGAGATTGTAGCAAATAATCTCACCTCCCTGCCACATAGTTTCTGTTGAGATTTAATTTTTTTGTCACCTTATTCAACATACTTGGTGGAGCCCTAAATGTTTACAGGGGATCCCATGGTCCCTGCTGCCTCTAAGACGATGCCTCATGTAACTATGAGGCGTTCCCCTATCTGCCAACAAGGCACGGGTTGGATCCAGCCTGGTTTCTATCTATCTATCTGTCTACCTACGTACCAGTTTATCTATCTCTCTGTCTGTCTGTCTGTCTCTCTCTCTCTCTCTATAAATATATATATTGTTACATAGCCTATGATTTCATCATCTTTTGTGTAATTTTAACGCACAGTATGCTGCATGTTTGATCACGAGCGTGTTCTGCCTCAGTTCCCCCTTCTACCATTATAGTAGAGTAAGTCGTCCTTTCTGTTATTCATTGCGGGATTGTCAACTCTTTGTCCCCATGGCTTCATTTGCGCGTCCTTCTTACAAGTTGTATCCAAGCTCTGCCGGCCCCTATATAATGAGCTCAGTCTCTGCATCATTGCCACTTAGATCTGCTCCTCATTTTGTTCACATCTCTGTCCTCCCCTGTACAGATATTATTATTGTGAGTGCTCAAGAAATCTCCAAACATCTAGCAGCTGTGTGTAATTTGAGTATAACTGTTGTATTTTTTCTTGTACTGTATAGCATAAGTTTAATTTGTAGGCCTAGTGAAGTTTTTGTAATTCATGTAGGGATCTTTTTACGTCCATCAATTTTAATATTATTTTGTATCTGTAATAATTTATCTTGCATTCACTGAGTATTATCTGGTATCTCATTTTATCAGGGATGACTTAGATAAATTTACTCATGCTAATTTTGTGTTAATAGAGGCTATTGCAGTTAACCATATATTTAACCTGTTTATTTGCCATTACATTATCCTTATGAGTCCTGAATGTTTTGTTGTTAGTTTGAGCATTAAACTTTAACTTGTAATTTTACCTAACTCTTTTGTTTTGAACCTGGAACTTTACGGGACATTATTGATTAAAGTATACTCACTTAAAGTTTACATTATCTTTCTCTGTTCCGTAACATAAATCTGGCGACCTCATATTAGGATATTCAGGATATTATCATAAGGATATTGCTTGATATTTTGTGACTGTTACTTATTCATGATGTCTACTATTACTACGCTTGATGAAGCCAAAGATTTTTTGTCAAATGTGCAAACAGTGTTGGATGTAGAAAACAGAACAAAGAATGAACTTAAGCTTGTTGCTCAACAATTGGGAATTGCTGTTCGCTCTCATCATTCTAAAGATCAAATTGTTGACATGATTAATGAAAGCTTGTTTAATGTAATTCCTCCAAATGAGCAAACGCAGATTGAATTAGCTAAGTTACAGCTAGTCCTGCAGGAAGCTCAGGCTAAGGAGGCGGAGTCTCGTGCTAAGGAGGCGGAGGCCCGTTCTAAGGAGGCTGAGGCACAAGTTGAAATTGCTAGGATTCAGGCAGACCATGAGTATCGCATGAAACAAGGTGGAACTGGATCGTAGCTCTGATGATTTGATTTTGATGTGGCTAAAAATGTTAAA
>NW_027643340.1:0-4995 GCF_032717465.1 Coenobita brevimanus | reverse complement strand
CAGGGAATATTTATGTATTACTCATGATGTAATGTAACCTTAAGGGATGAATTTGTCAGTTAAACTGTGAATGATGTGGCAATGGATATCCTGCTTGTATCATTACGGTGTGGTAAATCAGTGGCAAATAATTAACAGGACTGTAAGAGGGGAAAAAAAAAGTAGCTTCATGGGCGTTTCCCTCTTTATCATTAAATAGTTATCTGAGAAATGACAAAATATCTATCTGTCTATGTTTTTATCAAAAGTAAAACATCTGTCCTCCCATTCTAAACGGTTTTGCAGATTTTCGCAGTACCTCTTTCTTGGGAGTTTTATTTTGCATATAAAGCCTCAGCATTGTAGGGTATACCATTGTCTGCATCAGTATAATACACAGGAATACTGAGGTGTAAAACTGCCACAGCTCTTCCTATACCACGACTCCAGTCCATGAGTCCATGTACGGTGGCCGAGAAAAACTACTTATAAACCCCTTCATCACAAAATAAAACACTTCATTTCACCATTACATTCTGCCCTCCCAGACAAACTCTGCTGGTTTTTCACCATACATCGTCTACTTTCTTCTCTCTTCCCCCATCACTTTCGTTTCTATGCACTCCCAAGATTCATCACTGACTAGGCTCTCCATCTCTACTCCATTAAATAGTGTATGTACAATGTGCATTGGAAAATAATGTTCCATTGCCTTACGTGTATTGAGAAGACAGGCTAGCTAAAGAAACGTAAAGTGAATTTCTCGCTCTCTCTCTCTCTCTTCAAAGTGGTAGAGAGAGAGAGAGAGAGCAGTACTTACCTCCAGCAATCAATCAATGGTCCCAATATTTGACTTTCCCCGTGACCTGATCCTCCAACCAACTGCAATCAGTATCCAAATATTTCATTTTTGCCTGACCCTTAACCCGTCCACCAATTTCGAAAACAACAAAAATTAACATTGTTTGGGTTGACCTTGCCCTGTGACCCTGAAATTTGATTTTTTGCTGTGACATTGACCTTGTGCATTTTTGTCGAGTAAGGAAGCTCCCTAGTTCCTTTTCCTTAGCGATTTAGTTTTGGATATGACCGGTTAATATCCTTATCTACGTTACTTATGCAGAGTATGGCGATGTTTGAAGGATTTATATACGACAGCATAGAACGGTAAGGTGTAACAGGCAAAATAAATCACTTAGGAAAAGGTGTTACGAAGCTTCCTTAACTGACGAGAATAAGGACCCAAGTCTTAGCCTGAACCCTTCTACTAAGTCTGGTGAAGAACAGTTAAAAATCAGTTAACCTTTTCATGTGGCCTTGACCTTTGACCTAATGTTTTCTCAATTGTTGAGAACCTGTGGCTAATCCTCAAATGCCTCTCAAAGCATGGTCAAGATCAGAGTAAATTGCGTTTGTTATTTTAACCACACACACACACACACACACACACACACACACACACACCAAGTACTCACATCATCAACACCTCAAACACTCGGCTCCATATACTCGTCAGGGCAAGAAGGTTCCCTAGCACCTCTTCCTGAGCGATTTGTTATTAGATATGGCTGGTTAACAACCTTTTGTACCGTACATTATTCCTGCAGAGTATGGATCTGTAGAGTATGGCATTGTTGGTAGGATTTATATGACACTGACTAGGACATTAAGGTAGAATAAGGAAAATAAATTGCTCAGGAAAGGACGTTAGGATGAGAACACTGGGTTTGATCTCACAGTCACCAGTTAACTGACACACACACACACACACACACACACACACACACACACACACCGCCCCCAACATTTTCTTCCCCTCCTCCCTCACCCCCATCACCCGATCTGCCCTCGCCAGCACTCGGCTTCAGACATTAAGCTGTTCAGCATGAGAGAATACAGCCCATCCCTGGTGCATTATCTCTCATAAATTCCCACGCCACGTCCGGAGGCGCTGTTTCATGTTGGGAATATATCCTTGTGTATTTACCCTGACACTCCCCCGCCTTTACATACAAAAAACACACCTCGGGAATTTTTTTTTTTTTTTTTTTTTTTTTTAAATACTCCTATCCCGCATTACTCGCTGAATGAAGGGAATAAGTTGCTTTAATTCGGGAGCATTTTTTGCCATATTTGACTCCGATGGCCATATACTTAGCCCGACACAGGAGATATATGTTGTTTTACGTATTTATTCACTTTAAACGTTCCTTTGGTGATATATAGACACTGGGTCAAAAATACAACCACCCCTACAGACAATCATACCAAAATGCACTTGTTAACCAGAGTACACTTCAAAATCTTTCCACACATTTAGGCTACCTGTGAGTGAAGCAATGGGTGAGGTGCATTACTGGGAGCGTCCATGAAGGCATTTTCCTCATTACAACACATTACGGTACCTGCCCCTCAGGATCCCTAAAATGCATCTCGACTGTGTGTAGTAGATGCTCCCTATGTATGTAATATGTGTGTGCAGGAAAGTCGCTAGTATCATAGTAACACCAAGTCACAGATTCTTCTCGGTTTAAGGAAGCTCCCTAACTCCTCTTCCTAAGCGACTTACTTTGCATATTACAAGTTAATATCGTCTTTCATGTTCCTTAAATCATTCTATTATCGCCATGTTCTGTATAAGTAAGGTACAGAATCATATTAACTAGCCTAATACAAAAATAAATAGCTGAGGAAGAGGTGTTAGGGAGCCCGCATAACCAATAAGATTTCAGGCCCAGATTTTTCACGAATCTCTATAATAGTTACACAGTCTAACCTGCGCATCCCCCATATTTTGGGGGTCAGATTTTAAAATCGTATCCATTGACATTTCTTTCTCGCGTAATGATAAATTTCGCATCCAAACGCTGATGTTGATAATATTATGCCATCATTCAGACCTTTAGCTGCCTGTCTACTGAGTCATCTCTTCCGTACCAAGGTCTTCATTCTTTCAACAATTTTATTTTCTGAGACTAGACTATCTACCGTGCACTTCCTTTATGTATTTACCTCCCTTTTCCATCAAGGACCACCGTGATGAACCAGTGAATTAGAAGGCGTCTTGCTTATGTTATTTTGTTCAATACCTGACGCTTTCATTCACCTTCACTCCCACTTTCGTTAGACAAATTACCTATCAGCAGTCATCATTATAATATTAACTTTTTTTTTTTCCGTTCAGACTTCGCCACATACATTAATAAAGCAATGGACCATTTTACAAAGAACACAGATACAATCAGTAAACTGCAACGAATGAATCAGACATCACTTTTGAAATAATTCTTCCCTCTCATCGGCTTCACTCCCGTCTCCGCATCTTACTTCGGCTAATAATATACCGTATATCGTATCGCCGTATCATTTGTAAAAGCTCTGACATGCTTGCATGCGTCGGTCTTGGTCACCTAATGGCGGCTTTCCACGGTGTTCGACCTCTGGTAGCCTCCCTATTCAGTCCCTTATCCCTTTGTCCTGGTAATTTTCGGCCTGCCTCTCCCAACCCTATCGCCGACGTTCACACGTCTTACTTTCCGCACCCAACTGTCATCTTCCACTTTTGCACCTTCTTTCTAGATATTAAAGTACTTCCTAAGTAATGTATTTTACTAATTTTATGTGGCGCTGACGAGAAGCGTACACTTGGTGGTACGTCCACCTTGGAGTCTAATTTCCTCACGACATATCCATACACCTCGCCATGGGAAGGATCCTGGTCCGATTCTGGCGAGGCGGTGTCTACCACAAGAGGGCGCCGGATTCCTACACAGTGTATGTACTTCACTGTTCGCGTAATACAGCCTCACAGAAGCAGCTGTTTACACGCGGTCGACATCTGTGCTTGTCCAGATAGACCCGAGTTGTGCAGGAAAAACAACAACTAACTTTATGATAATGACGTTGGGTAGTGTATACAAATATGTTAACTACGGTGATCTATTTTCACAATTAAGATATTTAATAGTGAATCTGACCTCCCATGGCGCCGAAACTGTGTTTTTATGAACTACCGGTAATTACTGAGGACATGTCAGGTGCAACAACATTACGGAATATTAACAACTGTTCACTGGAGTTAATTAGTGCAGGTAAACAGGCACGCTGAAGGGGTAATCGAAAGAGGTAAAGAAAAATGGTGTATCTAGCCAATCCATTTGTTAGAATAAGCTTTAACTTTAATAAGGAATAAATCAGTTATAACTACATTAAAAAGAAGAATGTTTGTTCAAGGCAATGAGATGAAGAAGTGAACTTGACTACGAGAGTTCATGAAGGAGGAGTGACTGAGAGGAAGAGAGTAAGTTAGGAAGTAGGTTGGGGGATAAGAGTGAAGATTTGAGGAGGGTCGTGAAAGACGTCTTGCTGAATTTGGGGGGGGGGGGATAAATCTGAAGGTTCACTGTTATGCATACTCTTCGCACGAAAAATTATATTGACCGATACTGCATGGATGACTGGACAAAAGGCTAAATAAACTGTTAAATTATGAATATCCAAAAGAATACTGTGGGTAGTGAATGAAAGTGGGTCAGAATGGAAATGGTACTTCGTCCGTGAGGTGTGAGAATTGTGAAGCGTGTGTGTGTGTGTGTGAGAGAGAGAGAGAGAGAGAGAGAGAGAGAGAGAGAGGAAGAGGAAGAAGAGTAAAAGGAAGAAGAACAGGAGAAGAGGAAGATGAGGGTGAAGAGGAAGAGAGAAAGAGGAGGAATAGGAGGTATGCAATGAGAAAGAGGAAGAGGAAGAAGAGGCAGACTGAGAAGAGGAAGATCATAAAGGGAAACAAGGAAATGAAGAGAATGAAGAGGGAAGAGGGAAACGAAGAGGATGAAGAGGAAGAGGAAAATTAGGAGGATGAAGAGGAAGAAAATGAAAACGAAGAGGATGAAGAGGTTGTGGATGATGAGGAAGAGGATGAAGAGGATGATGAGGAAGAGGATGAAGGGGAAGAGGATGATGGGGAAGAAGAAGAAGAAGAAGAGGAAGAAGAAGAAGAAGAAGACGAAGAAGAAGAAA